>NC_041386.1:468283452-468332692 GCF_002162155.2 Triticum dicoccoides
GAGGCACAGGCATGCACATATTTTTATGATAAACATATATTTGCCTCATTCATCAAGACATCTCACACATGAAAACAAACAGAGTTTACGGAATTACCAAATCTCATCTAATTAAGATATACAATGTCTCATCTAAGTTGTGGACCGCTGGATCTAAATCACTGTAAAATTCGGGCAAACGTGATCCTGCGTCACTTTGTCGCACGCGTCCCGCGCCACGTCGCGCTGTTCCCCCCCAGTGTGCACATATGGGCCCGTTTCTTTTGTTGGGCCATTGCGTGTATTTGTTTCTACTGGCCTGCGTTGTATTAGTTGAAGGGAGAAGTTGTGTCGCTGGTCGCTGCCCCGTAGAAAATGTATCTTGTTTCTGATGGTTGGGTGCTGTTTTTAGAGTTACTTGTATCATGGATACAGAGTAGAGTTGCAGAACTTTTTGTTGTTTGTATGTGTCGCGGATTTTTTTAAATATGGGGTTTTTCAACTTCATGTTTTGTTTTTTAGAAGTGGATGTGTAGTTACTGGAGATGGGCCTTTTTTCTGTTCATGTACATTTTACTAGCATCAATTTTTGTTCAATTGATAGATTCTAGCAAAAACAAGCTAGTTTTTAAAGATGGTGTGGGGAATTGGCTTTTTCTTAGTTTAATAGATTGCTGTTCTGAAGTTCTTTTTTTAGTGCGCTCAAAACTAGCCCTCGACCATCGACACACAACTAGCTCTCTACCCTTTTTGTCGCAGCTGCAACTCCACTCTTGACAAACAACTTGCCCTCTACCTTTTTAATCATAGTTACAAGTACACCCCCACACGCAATTGCCCTAGACTTTTTTCTGGCCCTAGTTGCAAGTCCATCCTCAACATGCAATTGGCCTCGGACTCCCAGTTGTAAGTCTAGCCCCGACACGCAATCGCCCCTCTTCTCGAGCCCTTTGTCCAGTTGCAAAACCACAACTGACACACAACTGGGCCTGACCATTTTTTGCCACAGTTACAAGTCCACACTCAACATGTAGCTGGTCCTAGGCCCTTTTAGTCTCAGTTGTAAGTCCACCCTTGACACGCAACTCACCCTACCTTCTTTTTTTGTCACAGTTACAAGTCCATCCCCAACACATAAATAGCTTTGAACCCGTTTTTCCTCCTAGTTGCAAGCCCACCCTTTTCACGCAACTTACCCCGAGCCCTTTGTCCCAGTTGTAAGTCCATTGTCGACACACATCTGGACCCACCCATTTTTTACCACAATTATGAAGGAAATATGCCCTAGAGGCAATAATAAAGTTATTATTTATTTCCTTATTTCATGATAAATGTTTATTATTCATGCTAGAATTGTATTAACCGGAAACATAATACATGTATGAATACATAGACAAACATAGTGTCACTAGTATGCCTCTACTTGACTAGCTCGTTAATCAAAGATGGTTAAGTTTCCTAACCATAGACATGAGTTGTCATTTGATTAACGGGATCACATCATTAGGAGAATGATGTGATTGACTTGACCCATTCCGTTAGCTTAGCACTTGATCGTTTAGTATGTTGCTATTGCTTTCTTCATGACTTATACATGTTCCTATGACTATGAGATTATGCAACTCCTGTTTACCGGAGGAACACTTTGTGTGCTACCAAACGTCACAACGTAACTGGGTGATTATAAAGGTGCTCTACAGGTGTCTCCGAAGGTACTTGTTGAGTTGGCGTATTTCAAGATTAGGATTTGTCACTCCGATCGCCGGAGAGGTATCTCTGGGCCCACTCGGTAATACACATCACTATAAGCCTTGCAAGCATTGTAACTAATGAGTTAGTTGCGGGATGATGTATTACTGAACGAGTAAAGAGACTTGCCGTTAACGAGATTGAACTAGGTATTGAGATACCGATGATCGAATCTCGGGAAAGTAACATACCGATGACAAAGGGAACAACGTATGTTGTTATGCGGTTTGACCGATAAAGATCTTCGTAGAATATGTAGGAGCCAATATGAGCATCCAGGTTCCGCTATTGGTTATTGACCGAAGACGTGTCTCGGTCATGTCTACATAGTTCTCGAACCCGTAGGGTCCGCACGCTTAACATTCGGTGACGATTTGTATTATGAGTTTATGTGTTTTGATGTACCGAAGGTAGTTCAGAGTCCCAGATGAGATCGGGGACATGACGAGGAGTCTCGAAATGGTCGAGACATAAATATCGATATATTGTACGACTATATTCGGACATCGGAAAGGTTCCGAGTGATTTGAGTATTTTTCGGAGTACCGAGGAGATACGGGAATACGAGAAAAGAAGTATTGGGCCTCATGGGCTAAGTGGTGGAAGAGAGGAGGCAAGGCAAGGCAGGGCGCCCCCCCCTAGCCCAAACCGAATTGGACTAGGGGGCCGGCCCCCCTTTCCTTTCTCTCCTCCCTCTCCTTCCTACTTCCCTCCTTCCCTTTGGTGGACTCCTACTAGGACTTGGAGTCCTAGTAGGACTCCACACTTGGCGCGCCCATAGGGGCCGGCCGGCCTCCCCTCCTCTCCTCCTTTATATACTGAGGCAAGGGCACCCCATAGACACACAAGTTATCTATTCCAGCCGTGTGCGGTGCCCCCCTCCACCATATTCCAGCTCGGTTATATCGTAGCGATGCTTAGGCGAAGCCCTGCGTCGGTAGCAACATCATCACCGTAATCACGCCGTCTTGCTGACGGAACTCTCCCTCAAAGCTCTGCTGGATCGGAGTTCGTGGGACGTCATCGAGCTGAACGTGTGCTGAACTCAGAGGTGCCGTGGGTTCGGTACTTGAATCGGTCGGATCGTGAAAACGTACGACTA
This sequence comes from Triticum dicoccoides, assembly GCF_002162155.2. Lineage (NCBI taxonomy): Eukaryota > Viridiplantae > Streptophyta > Magnoliopsida > Poales > Poaceae > Triticum > Triticum dicoccoides. The sequence goes on from NC_041386.1 coordinate 468,286,283, forward strand.
CATCAACCGCGTTGTGCTAACACTTTCACTTTCAGTCTACGAGGGTACGTGGACACACTCTCCCCTCTCGTTGCTATGCATCACCATGATCCTGCGTGTCCGTAGGATTTTTTTTGAAATTACTACGTTCCCCAACAGTGGTATCAGAGCCAGGTTTATGCATATATGCTATATGCACGAGTAGAACACAAGTGAGTTGTGGGCGATACAAGTCATACTGCTTACCACCATGTCATACTTTGGTTTGGCGGTATTGTTGGATGAAGCGGTCCGGACCGACATTACGCGTACACTTACACGAGACTGGTTCTACCAACGTGCTTTGCACACAGGTGGCTGGCGGGTGTCAGTTTCTCAACTTTAGTTGAACCGTGTGTGGCTATGCCCGGTCATTGAGAAGGTTAAAACAACACTAACTTGACGAACTATCGTTGTGGTTTTGATGCGTAGGTAAGAACGGTTCTTGCTCAGCCCGTAGCAGCCACGTAAAACTTGTAACAACAAAGTACAGGACGTCTAACTTGTTTTTGCAGGGCTTGTTGTGATGTGATATGGTCAAGATGTGATAAGATATAAGTTGTTGTATGAGATGATCATGTTTTGTTGAAGTTATCGGCAACTGGCAGAAGCCTTATGGTTGTCTCTTTATTACATAAGATGCAAGTGCCATGTAATTGCTTTACTTTATCGCTATGCGATAGCAATAGTTGCAAAAGCAATAGCTGGTGAGACGACCATGTGACGACACATTGATAAAAGATCAAGATGATGGAGATCATGGTGTCATGCCGGTAACAATGAAGATCATGACAGTACTTTGGAGATGGAGATCAAAAGCACAAGATGATTATGGCCATATCATGTCACATATTTTGATTGCATGTGATGTTTATCTTTTATACATCTTATTTTGCTTACTTCGACGGTAGCTTTATAAGATGATCTCTCACTAAATTTCAAGGAAAAAGTGTTCTCCCTGAGTACGCACCGTTGCCAAAGTTCATCGTGCTGAGACACCACGTGATGATCGGGTGTGATAAGCTCTACGCTCATCTACAACGGGTGCAAGCAAGTTTTGCACACGCAGAATACTCGGGTTAAACTTGACGAGCCTAGCATATGCAGATATGGCCTCGGAACACTGGAGACCGAAAGGTCGAGCGTGAATCATATAGTAGATATGATCAACATAGTGATGTTCACCATTGAAAACTACTCCATCTCACGTGATGATCGGGCATGGTTTAGTTGATTTGGATCACGTGATCACTTAGATAATTAGAGGGATGTCTATCTAAGTGAGAGTTCTTAAGTAATATGATTAATTGAACTTTAATTTATCATGAACTTAGTCCTGATAGTATTTGCATAACTATGTTGTAGATCAATAGCTCGCAATGTTGCTCCCCGTTTATTTTGATATGTTCCTAGAGAAAAACTATGCTGAAAAATGTTAGTAGCGATGATACGGACTAGCTCCGTAATCTGAGGTTTATCCTCATTGCCGCACAGAAGAATTATGTCCTTGATGAACTGCTAGATGACAGACCGATTGCAGGAGCAAAAGTAGACATTATGAACATTTGGCAAGCTCGATATGATGACTACTTGATAGTTTAGTGCACCATGCTTTACGTCTTAGAATCGGGGCTTCAAAGACGCTTTTGAAACGCCACGGAGCATATGAGATGTTCCAAGAGTTGAAATTAGTATTTCAGACTCATGCCCATGTCGAAAGGCTTAAGACCTTTGACAAGTACTTTGCCTACAAGATGGAGGAGCATAGCTCAACTAGTGAGCATGTGTTCAGAATGTCTGAGTACTACAATCGCTTGAATCAAGTGGGAGTTAATCTTCCAGAGAAGATAGTGATTGACAAAGTTCTCTAGTCACTATCACCAAGTTACTAGAACTTTGTGATGAACTATAATATGCAAGGGATAACGGAAACAATTCCCAAGCTCTTCGTGATGCTGAAATCGACGAATGTAGAAATCAAGAAAGATAATCAAGTGTTGATGGTTAACAAGACCACTAGTTTAAGGAAAAGGGAAAAGGGATAGAAGGGGAACTTCAAGAAGAACGGCAAGCAAGTTGCTGCTCAAGTGAAGAAACCCAAGTCTGGACCTAAGCCTGAGACTGAGTGCTTCTACTGCAAAGGGACTGGTCACTGGAAGCGGAACTGCCCCAAGTATTTGGCGGATAAGAAGGATGGCAAGGTGAACAAAGGTATATTGGATATACATGTTATTGATGTGTACTTTACTAGTGTTTATAGCAACCCCTCGGTATTTGATACTAGTTCAGTTGCTAAGAGTAGTAACTTGAAACGGGAGTTGCAGAATGAACAGAGACTAGTTAAGGGTGAAGTAACGATGTGTGTTGGAAGCAGTTCCAAGAATGATATGATCATCATCACACACTCCCTATACTTTCGGGATTAGTATTGAACCTAAATAAGTGTTATTTGGTGTTTGCGTTGAGCATGAATATGATTTGATCATGTTTATTGCAATATGATACGTCCATTTTGCATCATGCTTTTATATTGATATTTATTGCATTATGGGCTATTATTAAACATTATGTCACAATACTTAGGCCTATTCTCTCTTATTTTACAAGGTTTACATAAAGAGGGAGAATGCCGGCAGCTGGGATTCTGGGTTGGAAAAGGAGCAAATATTAGAGACCTATTCTGCACATCTCCAAATGTCCTGAAACTCCACGGGAGCACTTTTCAGAATATATAAAAAATACTGAGTGCAAGAAATACCAGAGGGGGGCCACACCCTGGCCACGAGGGTGGGGGGCGCGCCCTACCCCCTGCCTCGTGGGCCCCCTGGTGGCCCTCCGATGCCCATCTTCTGCTATATGGAGTCTTTCATTGAGGAAAAAATCATAAGCAAGCTTTCGGGATGGGACTCTGCCGCCACGAGGCGGAACCTTGGCGGAACCAATCTAGGGCTCTGGCGGAGCTGTTCTGCCGGGGAAACTTCCCTCCGGGAGGGGGAAATCATCACCATCGTCATCACCAATGATCCTCTCATCGGGAGGGGGTCAATCTCCATCAACATCTTCACCAGCACCATCTCATCTCAAACCCTAGTTCATCTCTTGTATCCAATCTTTGTATCCAAACCTCAGATTGGTACCTGTGGGTTGCTAGTAGTGTTGATTACTCCTTGTAGTTGATGCTAGTTGGTTTACTTGGTGGAAGATCATATGTTCAGATCCATTATGCATATTAATACCCCTATGATTATGAACATGAATATTCTTTGTGAGTAGTTACGTTTGTTCCTGAGGACATGGGAGAAGTCTTGCTATTAGTAGTCATGTGAATTTGGTATTCGTTCGATATTTTGATGAGATGTATGTTGTCATCCCTCTAGTGGTGTCATGTGAACGTCGACTACATGCCACTTCACCATTGTTTGGGCCTAGAGGGAGGCATTGGGAAGTAATAAGTAGATGATGGGTTGCTAGAGTGACAGAAGCTTAAACCCTACTTTATGCGTTGCTTCGTAAGGGGCTGACTTGGATCCATATGTTTCATGCTATGGTTAGGTTTACCTTAATACTTTTGTTGTAGTTGCGGATGCTTGCAATAGGAGTTAATCATAAGTGGGATGCTTGTCCAAGTAAGGACAGTACCCAAGCACCGGTCCACCCACATATCAAATTATCAAAGTACCGAATGCGAATCATATGATCATGATGAAAACTAGCTTGACAATAATTCCCATGTGTCCTCGGGAGCGCTTTATGTCATATAAGAGTTTGTCCATGCTTGTCCTTTGATACAAAAAGGATTGGGCCATCTTGCTGCACCTTATTTACTTTTATTACTTGCTACTCGTTACAATTTACCTTATCACAAAACTATCTGTTACCGATAATTTCAGTGCTCGCAGAGAATACCTTACTGAAAACTGCTTATCATTTCCTTTTGCTCCTCGTTGGGTTCGACACTCTTACTTATCAAAAGGACTACGATAGATCCCCTATACTTGTGGGTCATTAAGACTCTTTTCTGGCGCCGTTGCCAGGGAGTGAAGCGCCTTTGGTAGGTGGAATTTGGTAAGGAAAAAATTATATAGTGTGCTGAAATTTACTGTCACTTGTTACTATGGAAAGTAATCCTTTGAGGGGCTTGTTCGGGGTATCTTCACCCCGACCAATAGAGCAAATAGTTGCTCCTCAACCTACTCAACCTACTGAAAATGAAAATGTTTACTTTGAAATTCCTTCGGGTATGATAGAGAAACTGCTAGCTAATCCTTTTGCAGGAGATGGAACATTGCATCCCGATTTGCACTTAATCTATGTGGATAAAGTTTGTGGATTATTTAAGCTTGCAGGTATGCCCGATGATGTTATCAAGAAGAAGGTCTTCCCTTTATCTTTGAAGGGATATGCATTGACATGGTATAGGCTATGTGATGATATGGGATCATGGGACTACAAATGGTTGAAGTTGGAATTCCATCAGAAGTTTTATCCTATGCATCTTGTTCATCGTGATCGTAATTATATATATAATTTTTGGCCTCGCGAAGGAGAAAGCATCGCTCAAGCTTGGGGGAGGCTTAAGTCAATGTTATATTCATGCCCCAATCATGAGCTCTCAAGAGAAATGATTATTCAAATTTTTTATGCTCGGCTTTCTGACAACAATCGCTCCATGCTCGATATTTCTTGTACTGGTTCCTTTATGATGAAGACTATTGAATACAAACGGAATTTATTTGAGATAATTAAACGCAACTCGGAAGATTGGGATCTCGACAAAGGTAAGGAGTCAAGTATAACACCTAAGTTTGATTGTGTCAAATTTTTTATGGATACCGATGTTTTTCGTAAATTTAGCACTAAATATGGACTTGACTCAGAGATAGTAGCTTCTTTCTGTGAATCCTTTGCTACTCATGTTGATCTCCCTAAGGAGAAGTGGTTTAAATATAATCCTCCCATTGAAGTAAAAGTAGTTGCACCTATTAAAGTTGAAGAAAAGACTATCACTTATACTGATCCTATTGTTCCTACTACTTATGTTGAGAAACCACCTTTCCCTGTTAGAATAAAGAATCATGCTAAAGCTTCAACTGTGGTCAACAAAAGTAATATTAAGACACTTAAACCCCCTGAGTAGGTTAAAGTTGAACCTAATGTTGCTATGGTTAAAGATCTCTTGGTCGATAATATTGATGGGCAGGTTATCTACTTATGTGATGAGACTGCTAGAATTGCTAAACCCGGTGCTAAAGATAAACATAGACCTGTCGTAGGCATGCCTGTTATTTCTGTTAAAATAGGAGATCATTGTTATCATGGCTTATGTGATATGGGTGCAAGTGCTAGTGCAATGCCTATTTCCTTACACAAAGAAATTATGCATGATATTGCACCAGCTGAGATAGAAGATATTGATGTTACCATTAAGCTTGCCAATAGAGATACTATTTCACCAGTTGGGATTGTTAGAGACGTTGAAGTCTTGTGTGGGAAGGATAAATATCCTGCTGATTTTCTTGTTCTTGGTTCCCCACAAGATAGTTTTTGTCCCATTATATTTGGTAGACCCTTCTTGAATACTGTCAATGCTAAGATAGACTACAATAAGGATATTGTTTCTGTTGGTTTAGGGGATATGTCTCATGAGTTTAATTTTGCTAAATTTCGTAGACAACCCCATGATAAAGAATTGCCTAGTACAGATGAAATTATTGGTCTTGCTTCTATTGCCGTGCCTCCTACTGATCCTTTAGAACAATATTTGCTAGACCATGAAAATGATATGTTCATGAATGAAAGAAGGGAAATAGATGAAGTATTCTTTAAACAAGGACCTATTCTTAAACACAACTTGCATGTTGAAATCCTAGGGGATCCTCCTCCACCCAAGGGTGATCCCGTGTTTGAGCTTAAACCTTTATCTGATACTCTTAAATATGCTTATCTTGATGAAAAGAAGATATATCCTGTTATTATTAGTGCTAACCTTTAAGAGAAGGAGGAAAATAAATTATTGAAAACTCTGAAGAAGCACCGTGCTGCTATTGGATATACTCTTGATGATCTTAAGGGCATTAGTCCCACTCTATGTCAACACAAAATAAATTTGGAGGAAGACGCCAAACCAGTTATTGATCACCAACGACGGCTGAATCCTAAGATGAAATAACTGGTAAGAAAGGAAATATTAAAGATCCTTGAGGCAGGTATAATTTATCCCGTTGCTGATAGTCAGTGGGTAAGTCCTGTCCATTGTGTCCCTAAGAAGGGAGGTATTACCGTTGTTCCTAATGATAAAGATGAATTGACCCCGCAAAGAATTATTACAGGTTATAGGATGGTAATTGATTTCCGCAAATTAAATAAGGCTACTAAAAAATATCAATACCCTTTGCCTTTTATTGATCAAATGCTAGAAAGATTGTCCAAACATATAGATTTTTGCTTTCTAGATGGTTACGTTGGCTTCTCTCAAATACCTGTGTCAGCTGATGATCAATCAAAGACCACTTTTACTTGCCCTTTCGGTACTTTTGCTTATAGACGTAAGCCTTTTGGTTTATGTAATGCACCTGCTACCTTTCAAAGATGCATGATGGCTATATTCTCTGACTTTTGTGAAAATATTCGTGAGGTGTTCATGGATGATTTCTCCGTTTATGGATCCTCTTTTTATGATTGCTTAAGCAACCTTGATCGAGTTTTGCAGAGATGTGAAGAAACTAATCTTGTCTTGAATTGGGAGAAATGCCACTTTATGGTTAATGAGGTATTGTCTTGGGGCACAAAATTTTTGAAAGAGGTATTGAAGTTGATAAAGCTAAAGTTGATGCTATTGAAAAGATGTCGTGTCCCAAGGACATTAAAGGTATAAGAAGCTTCCTCGGTCATGCCGGTTTTTATAGGAGGTTCATTAAGGACTTCTCAAAAATTTCTCGGCCGCTGACTAACCTATTACAAAAAGATATTCCTTTTGTCTTTGATGATGATTGTGTAGAAGCATTTGGAATACTTAAGAAAGCCCTGATTTCTGCACCTATTGTTCAGCCACCTGATTGGAATTTACCCTTTGAAATTATGTGTGATGCTAGTGATTATGCTGTAGGGGCTGTTCTAGGGCAAAGAGTTGATAAGAAATTAAATGTTATTCAATATGCTAGTAAAACTCTAGACAATGCCCAGAGAAATTATGCTACTACTGAAAAAGAATTTTTAGCAGTTGTATTTGCTTGTGATAAGTTCAGACCTTATATTGTTGATTCTAAAGTAACTATTCACACTGATCATGCTACTATTAAATACCTTATGGAAAAGAAAGATGCTAAACCTAGACTTATTAGATGGGTTCTCCTGCTACAAGAATTTGATTTGCATATTATTGATAGAAAGGGAGATGAGAACCCCATTGCAGACAACTTGTCTAGATTAGAAAATGTTCTTGATGACCCACTACCTATTGATGATAGCTTTCCTGATGAACAATTAAATGTCATAAATGCTTCTCGAACTGCTCCATGGTACGCTGATTATGCTAATTATATTGTTGCTAAATTTATACCACCTAGTTTCACATACCAGCAAAAGAAAAAGTTCTTCTATGATTTAAGGCATTGCATTTGGGATGACCCACATCTTTATAAAGAAGGAGTAGATGATATTATTAGATGTTCTGTACCTGAGCATGAACAGGAACAGATCCTACGCAAGTGTCACTCCGAGGCTTATGGAGGACACCATGCTGGAGATAGAACCACACATAAGGTATTGCAATCCGGTTTTTATTGGCCTACTCTCTTCAAGGATGCCCGTAAGTTTGTCTTGTCTTGTGATGAATGTCGAAGAATTGGTAATATTAGTAGACGTCAAGAAATGCCTATGAATTTATTCACTTGTTATTGAACCATTTGATGTTTGGGGCTTTGATTATATGGGACCATTTCCTTCCTCTAATGGGTATACACATATTTTAGTTGCTGTTGATTACGTTACTAAGTGGGTAGAAGCTATTCCAACTAGTAGTGCTGATCATAACACCTCTATTAAGATGCTTAAAGAAGTTATGTTTCCGAGGTTTGGAGTCCCTAGATACTTAATGACTGACGGTGGTTCAAACTTTATTCATGGTGCTTTTCGTAAAATGCTTGCTAAGTATGATGTTAATCATAGAATTGCATCTCCTTATCACCCACAATCTAGTGGTCAGGTAGAATTGAGTAATAGAGAGCTCAAATTAATTTTGCAAAAGACTGTTAATAGATCTAGAAAGAATTGGTCCAAGAAACTTGATGATGCATTATGGGCCTATAGAACTGCATATAAAAATCCTATGGGTATGTCTCCATATAAAATGGTTTATGGTAAAGCATGTCACTTACCTCTTGAATTAGAACATAAGGCATATTGGGCTATTAAAGAGCTCAACTATGACTTCAAACTTGCTGGTGAGAAGAGGTTGTTTGACATTAGCTCACTTGATGAATGGAGAGCCCAGGCTTATGAAAATGCCAAGCTGTTTAAAGAAAAATTAAAAGATGGCATGATAAAAGGATACAAAAGCGTGAGTTCAATGTAGGTGATTATGTATTACTGTACAACTCTTGTTTAAGATTTTTTGCAGGAAAACTTCTCTCTAAATGGGAAGGTCCTTATGTTATCGAGGAGGTCTATTGTTCCGGTGCCATAAAAATCAACAACTTCAAAGGCAGAAATCCAAAGGTGGTGAACGGTCAAAGAATTAAACAATATATCTCAGGTAATCCTATAAATGTTGAAACTAATATTATTGAAATCGTAACCCCGGAGGAATACATAAGGGACACTTTCTGGAACGTTTCAGACTCCGAAAAGGAATAGGTACGTGGTACGGTAAGTAAACCGACTCCAAAACAGTTCTAATGGCAATATTTCTCTGTTTTGGATTATTTAGAAAAAAAATAGGAAAATAAGAAGCAGACCGGAAAGGACACGAGGCTTCCACGAGGGTGGGAGGCGCGCCCTACCCCCCTAGGCGCGCCCCCTGCCTCGTGGGCACCTCGTGTGCTCTCCGGACTCTGTTTTCTTGCACGATACTTCTTTTGGTCGGTAAAAATTCATTATATAATCTCCCGAAGGTTTTGACCATCGTATCACGCAAATATCTCTTGTCTTTGTTTCGAGCTGTTTACTGTCAGGGTTGTCAAGGCCAGGCATCATGTCGTCCCCCTCCTCCAACAATGGTGACAACGATGCTTGGCTAATGAAGATAGAACTGAAGAGGGAAGAACCTATGGAGATCAACAAGGATGAAGGGATCAAGAAGGCCACGGAGGACCAAGTTCCGGCAGCAGAACACATCCTTCAACTTGATCACAATCTTCTTACCCCAACTGAGATCGAAGCTTTCAAGATGATTGAGTTAGCTCGTATATAAAACAAGTATCTCACACATGATTTTTTTGTTGAAGGAGCATATCATCGCACTCAAGGGCATTATCCGCAAGTTAGAGCACCTCCTACGCTCGATGTGCGACTATCCATCATCAACAACCCTGCCTTCTTCACTAAAAAAGAAAGAAATATAATCACATGGGTATGGGCACTCCCCTTGGCAACTGCCAAGCTTGGGGGAGTGCCCCGGTATCGTATCACCATCACTTTTATCTTTACCGTTTTTCTTAGTTCGATCCTTTTGATAATATCTTGATCTAGTAGAATAAAGTTTTAGTATGATCTAGTCGTGAGTTTTGCTTTATGATCCTTCTATGTAATCGAGTCCGTGAGCTATATATGATAAAGATTAGTGTTGAGTCAAGGGCTTGATTATTTTGCTATGATCTTGAGGAAATAAAATAAAAAGAGAAAGAATAAAAAGAAATAAAGAGATCATATGGATCTTATGGAGAGTAATGAGCTCACATATAAAGAGTATGATGAATAAAAGTTGTTGAGGGTTGACAAACATAGTTTTGGTCATCGTTGCAATGAATAGGAAGTAATAAAGAAAGAGAGGTTCACATATAAATATATTATCTTGGACATCTTTTATGATTGTGAGCACTCATTAAAGTATGACATGCTAAGAGTTGATGTTGGACAAGGAAGACAACGTAATGCGTTATGTTTTCTTATATCTAAGATAAATTATATTGGTCATGGATCATCCAACATGTTGAGCTTGCCTTTCCCACTCATGCTAGCCAATTTCTTCGCACCAAGTAGAGATACTACTTGCGCTTCCAAATATCCCTAAACCTAGTTTTGCCATGAGAGTCCACCATATCTACCTATGGATTGAGTAAGATCCTTCAAGTAAGTTGTCATCGGTGCAAGCAATAAAAATTGCTCTCTAAATATGTATGACTTATTAGTGTGGAGAAAATAAGCTTTATACGATCTTGTGATATGGAAGAAATAAAAGCGACGGACTGCATAATAAAGGTCCATATCACAAGTGGCAATATAATGTGACGTTCTTTTGCATTAAGATTTTGTGCATCCAACCATAAAAGCGCATGACAACCTCTGCTTCCCTCTGCGAAGGGCCTATCCTTTACTTTTATCTTCTACCTTACATAAGAGTCATGGTGATCTTCACCTTTACTTTTTACATTTTGTCCTTTGGCAAGCACAAAATGTTGGAAAGATCCTGATATATATAGCTAATTGGATGTGAGTCTCCATGAACTATTATTGTTGACATTACCCTTGAGGTAAAACGTTGGGAGGCAAAACTATAAGCCCCTATCTTTCTCTGTGTCCGACTAAAACTTCATACCCATAAATATTGCGTGAGTGTTAGCAATTGTGAAAGACTAAAAGATGGTTGAGTATGTGGACTTGCTGAAAAGCTCTTATATTGACTCTTTCCTATGTTATGATAAATTGCAATTGCATCAATGACTCAGATTAGAGTTTGTTGGCTTTCAATGAAGTTTATGATTCATACTTGAAATTGTGATTGAATTGTTACTTTAGCATAAGAGATCATATGACAATATATACTAATGTTGCCGTTCTAAGAATGATCATGATGCCCTCATGTCCGTATTTTATTTTTATCGACACCTCTATCTCTAAACATGTGGACATACTTTTCGATTTCGGCTTTCGCTTGAGGACAAGCGAGGTCTAAGCTTGGGGGAGTTGATACGTCCATTTTGCATCATTCTTTTATATCGATATTTATTGCATTATGGGCTGTTATTAAACATTATGTCACAATACTTATGCCTATTCTCTCTTATTTTACAAGGTTTACATAAAGAGGGAGAATGCCGGCAGCTGGGATTCTGGGCTAGAAAAGGTGCAAATATTAGAGACATATTCTGCACATCTCCAAAAGTCCTGAAACTCCACGGGAGCACTTTTTAGAATATATAAAAAATACTGAGCGCAAGAAATACCAGAGGGGGGTCACACCCTGGCCATGAGGGTGGGGGGCGCGCCCTACCCCCCTGGGCGCACGCCCCTGCCTCGTGGGCCCCCTGGTGTCCCTCCAATGCCCATCTTCTGCTATATGGAGTCTTTCGTTGAGGAAAAAATCATAAGCAAGCTTTTGGGATGAGACTCCGCCGCCACGAGGCGGAACCTTGGCGGAACCAATCTAGGGCTCTGGCGGAGCTGTTCTGCCAGGGAAACTTCCCTCAGGGAGGGGGAAATCATCACCATCGTCATCACCAATGATCCTCTCATCGGGAGGGGGTCAATCTCCATCAACATCTTCACCAGCACCATCTCATCTCAAACCCTAGTTCATCTCTTGTATCCAATCTTTGTATCCAAACCTCAGATTGGTACTTGTGGGTTGCTAGTAGTCTTGATTACTCCTTGTAGTTGATGCTAGTTGGTTTACTTGGTGGAAGATCATATGTTCAGATCCATTATGCATATTAATACCCCTCTGATTATGAACATGAATATGCTTTGTGAGTAGTTATGTTTGTTCCTGAGGACATGGGAGAAGTCTTGCTATTAGTAGTCATGTGAATTTGGTATTCGTTCCATATTTTGATGAGATGTATGTTGTCATCCCTCTAGTGGTGTCATGTGAACGTCGACTACATGACACTTCACCATTGTTTGGGCCTAGAGGGAGGCATTGGGAAGTAATAAGTAGATGATGGGTTGCTAGAGTGACAAAAGCTTAAACCCTAGTTTATGCGTTGCTTCGTAAGGGGCTGATTTGGATCCATATGTTTCATGCTATGGTTAGATTTACCTTAATACTTTTGTTGTAGTTGCGGATGCTTGCAATAGGAGTTAATCATAAGTGGGATGCTTGTCCAAGTAAGGACAGTACCCAAGCACCGGTCCACCCACATATCAAATTATCGAAGTACCGAACGCGAATCATATGATCGTGATGAAAACTAGCTTGAAGATAATTCCCATGTGTCCTCGGGAGCGCTTTACTTCATATAAGAGTTTGTCCAGGCTTGTCCTTTGCTACAAAAAGGATTGGGCCATCTTTCTACACCTTATTTACTTTTATTACTTGCTACTCGTTACAATTTACCTTATCACAAAACTATCTGTTACCGATAATTTCAGTGCTTGCAGAGAATACCTTACTGAAAAGTGCTTATCATTTCCTTTTGCTCCTCGTTGGGTTCGACACTCTTACTTATCGAAAGGACTACGATAGATGCCCTATACTTCTGGGTCATCACAATACGGTTATTCATTTAAGTTAGAGGATAATTGTTATTCTGTTTACATGAATAAAACCTTCTATGCTTATACACCCAATGAAAATGGTTTTTTGAATCTCAATCGCAGTGATACACATATTCATAATATTGAAGCCCAAAAAATGCAAAGTTAATAACGATAGTGCAACTTATTTGTGGCACTGCCGTTTAGGTCATATTGGTGTAAAGCGCATGAAGAAAATCCATGCCGATGGGCTTTTGGAATCACTTGATTATGAATCAGTTGATGCTTGTGAACCATGCCTCATGGGCAAAGATGACTAAGACTCCGTTATCCAGAACAATGGAGCGAGCAACTGACTTATTGGATATAATACATACTGATGAATGAGGTCCGATGAGTGTTGAGGCTCGCGGCGGGTATCGTTATTTTTTGACCTTCACGGATGATTTAAGTAGATATGGGTATATCTACTTGAAGAAACATAAGTCTGAAACATTTGAAAAGTTCAAAGAATTATAGAGTGAAGTGGAAAATCATCGTAACAAGAAAATAAAGTTTCTACGATCTGATCGCAGAGGCGAATATTTGAGTTACGAGTTTGGTCTTCAATTAAAACAATGCAGAATAGTTTCACAAACTCAGGCCACCTGGAACACCACAACTTAATGGTGTGTCCGAACGTCATAACCGTACTTTATTTGATATAGTGTAATCTATGATGTCTCTTACCAATTTAGCACTATTGTTTTGGGGTTATGCATTAGAAACAGCTGCATTCACATTAAAAAGGGCACCATCTAAATCCGTTGAGATGACACCATATGAACTATGGTTTAGCAAGAAACCTAAGCTGTCGTTTCTTAAAGTTTGGGGTTGCGATGCTTATGTGAAAAAGTTTCATCTTGATAAGATCAAACCCAAGTCAGAGAAGTGCGTCTTCATAGGATACCCAAAAGTAACTGTTGGGTACACCTTCTATCACAGATCCAAAGGCAAGATATTTGTTGCTGAGAATGGATCCTTTCTAGAGAAGGAGTTTCTCTCGAAAGAAGTGAGTGGGAGAAAAGTAGAACTTGATGAGGTAACTGTACCTGCTCCCTTATTGGAAAGTAGTTCATCACAGAAATCTGTTTCTGTGACTCCTACACTAATTAGTGAGGAAGCTAATGATGACGATCATGTAACTTCAGATCAAGTTACTACCGAATCTCGTAGGTCAACCAGAGTGAGATCCGCACCAGAGTGGTACGGTAATCCTGTTCTGGAGGTCATATTAATTGACCATGACGAATGAGGGAGTCCTGGATTAGGGGGTATCCAGACAGCCGGATTATATCCTTTGGCCGGACTGTTGGACTATGAAGATACAAGATTGAAGACTTCGTCGCATGTCCGAATGGGACTCTCCTTGGTGTGGAAGGCAAGCTTGGCAATACGGATATGTAGATCTCCTTCCTTGTAACCGACTCTGTGTAACCCTAGCCCCCTCCGGTGTCTATATAAACCGGAGGGTTTAGTCCATAGGACGAACGACAGACAATCATACCATAGGCTAGCTTCTAGGGTTTAGCCTCTTCGATCTCGTGGTAGATCAACTCTTGTAATACTCATATCATCAAGAACAATCAAGCAGGACGTAGGGTTTTACCTCCATCAAGAGGGCCCGAACCTGGGTAAACATCGCGTCCCCTGCCTCCTGTTACCATCTGCCTAGACGCACAGTTCGGGACCCCCTACCCGAGATCCGCTGGTTTTGACACCGACATTGGTGCTTTCATTGAGAGTTCCTATGTGTTGTCATCGTTAGGCTTGATGGCTCCTTCGATCATCGATAGCGATGCAGTCCAAGGTGAGACTTTTCTCCCTGGACAGATCTTTGTATTCGGCGGCTTCGCACTGCGGGCCAACTCGCTTGGCCATCAGGAGCAGATCGAGAGTTACGCCCCTGGCCATCAGGTCAGATTTGGAAGCTTATACTACACGGCCGACATCCGCGGAGACTTGATCTTCGACGGATTCGAGCCCCTGCCGAGTGCGCCGCACGATCACGATGAGCATGATTTAGCTCTACCATCGGACAGTGTTCAGGAGACCGCACCGGCAACCGCTCCGACCCTCAATTCGGAGCTACTTGCGCCATCCATGGATGGGTGGATAGACCCCGCCATGGAGGCCGTATTCTCAGCGGCGATCGAGCTGAGTATTGACCTTACCCTTCACGGGAGCCATGACACCAAACTACCAGACTCTTCCCCGGCCACGGACTCCGAACCGCCCGTGCCCGTGCCTATCGAATCGGACTGGGCGCCGATCATGGAGTTCACCTCCGCGGATATCTTTCAGCACTCGCCCTTCGGCGACATGCTGAATTCATTAAAGTCTCTCTCCTTGTCAGGAGAGTCCTGGCCGAACTATGTTCGGCAGGATTGGGATGCGGATGACAAAGAAATTCGCCTCCCACCCACCACCCACTGAGTAGCCACTGTCGACGATTTGACCGACATGCTCGACTTCGACTCCGAAGACATCGACAGTATGGACGACGATGCAGGAAACGAACAAGAGCCACTGCCCACAGGGCACTGGATGCCCACTTCATCATATGATGTATACATGGTGGACACACCCAAAGAAAACGACGACGAGGAATGGAAGGACGCAGCAAATGATTGTTCCCTCGAGAAGCAGTCAAAGCGGCGGCGTAAGCGCCGCTCCAAATTCCGCCTCGGCACAAACAACGATCATATAGACCCAGCGATAGAGCAGGGTGATCCAGCGGACGACAAACATGGCATTAAACCATCGTCCGACCACGACAACATGGAGAATCAAACCGAACAACCCGACTCCGGCGAAGATAACAGTCCAGATCACATCACACCGAACAGGCACCCGGAGCAACAGAATACCCATCAAAGGCTTGTTGCCACTACGAGGAGTCTGAAAAAGCAGAAGCAAAGGCTCAGGGCTGCACAAGACACACTCAGAATTAGATGGAGTAAAGTACTCAACACTACAGCAAAATACGGCGGTAGTCGCCACACAAAGAGCTACCCGAAGCGAAAGCTGCTACCTGAATTCGATGAGGAGGCCTTAGATCCCCCACAATCAAAAAACAAAACAACCATCCGGTCGGATAGACGACCTCGTGGCCAACATAGAGCGGCAAACGACGCCGCACACAAGCCAGTAAGCGATCCACGTGAGGGCTCGCATCAAAAGGACAGCGCAACCAGATCCATCTACGGGCCAAGCAAGCGCGCTCCAGCACGCAATGCAACACAACAAAAATCCAAACACCACGGTACACCCAAATATAGGGGTGCTGCACACCCCCTATGTTTCACCGATGAGGTGCTGGACCATGAATTTTCAGAGGGATTCAAACCCGTAAACATAGAGGCGTACGACGGAATGATAGACCCTGGGGTCTGGATTGAGGACTACATCCTCCATATCCACATGGCTCGAGGAGACGATCTCCACGCCATCAAGTACTTACCCCTCAAGCTCAAAGGGCCAGCTCGGCACTGGCTTAAAAGACTCCCCGAAAACTCCATTGGAAGCTGGGAAGAGCTCGAAGACGCTTTTCGGGCAAATTTTCAAGGGACCTATGTCTGACCACTGGATGCAGATGATTTAAGTCATATAACTCAACAGCCCGGAGAGTCAGTCCGAAAGCTTTGGAACATGTTTCTCACTAAAAAGAACCAAATAGTCGACTGTCTGGATGCCGAAGCATTAGCAGCTTTCAAGCACAGCGTTCGAGACGAATGGCTTGCCAGACACCTCGGCCAAGAAAAGCCAAGAACAATGGCAGCATTAACAAGCCTCATGACCCTCTTTTAAGCGGGCGAGGATAGCTGGTTAGCCCGATGCAGCACCAGCGACCCAAGTACATCCGAAGTCAGGGACGGAAACAGGAAATCACGATGCAGCAAAAACAAGCGCCGGAATAAAGAAGATAGCCCGAAGAGCACGACGGTAAACGCCGGATTCAGAAGCTCTCAGCCAGGTCAGCAAAAACTGCCCTCCAAAGGCAACAGAGACGACCTGTCCAGCCTGAACAAGATTCTGGACAAACTATGTTAGATCCACAGCACCCCCGATAAACCTGCAAATCATACCCATAGAGAATGTTGGGTCTTCAAGCAGTCCGGCAAACTCAACGCCGAACACAAGGGGCAGGATACACCAAGCGAAGACGAGGACGAGCCTCGCAAGCAAAGCACTAGGGAACAGAAGAAATTCCCACCAGAAGTCAAAACAGTAAACGTGTTACACGTAACGAAGGGGAGAAACAAAGTGGCACTCCTAGAGACACATGCCACAGGGCCTATCGTCGCGGAGTTCTGCCACTGGTCATCCCAACCAATCACCTTTGACCATCGGGATTACTCAGCAAGTATCCGGCATGCAGGATGGACTGCCTTGGTGTTAGACCCGACAATTGACGAATACCACTTCACTCGAGTCCTGGTGGACGGCGGCAGTAGTTTAAACCTGATATATCAGGACACAGTCCGCAAAATGGGGATAGACCCAACAAAAATCAGCCATAGCAATACTACCTTTAAAGGAGTAACGCCAGGCCCAGAAGCCCATTGCACGGGCTCCCTGCTACTAGAGGTTATATTCGGCTTTCCCGATAACTTCCGCAGCGAACAGTTAACCTTCCACATCGCTCCGTTCCAAAGTGGCTATCAAGCACTACTCGGACGCGAAGCTTTCGCTCGCTTTAACGCAATACTGCATTACGCTTCTCTCATGCTTAAGATGCCCGATCCACATGGTATCATTACAGTAAATGGAAATATTGAGCGCTCCTTGCGCGTGGAAGACCGTGCGGCCGCCTTGGCAGCCGCACACTAGACGGCCTCACCAACTAGAGCATCTGACATGTCGTTAAGACCACGGACGCGGTTAGACGAGTCTGGTGCGGCTATATATAATTGATACAGGTTTGATGGCTATACCCCTATAACAATACAAGGGGCTCAACGCGTGTAAACAAGTGACAATTAGGCTCAACCTTACTTATCTTGAACTGTACATGGTTTATTTAGTATAACCTACCTTTTTGCACGACAACTTTTCAACTAAGTTCCTCTCTTTTACAGATGACCATCGTGCTACACCCGTCCAGGATACGGCACAACGGAGACACAGGCGCAGACGTGCAGCAGGGACCCGTTCCAAGGATTCTTTTTAGATTAAAACCCTGCGTAAACCTTTTTTACTGTCTCTTGTTGATACACATCCCCCGGATTCTTAGTACAATTGAGAAGGATGCTGACGTATTGGCATGTGGCCACGTCAGAATATTGCACGTACCTGGACACTAGGGGCTCATTACAAAGGGCACTGTTTAGGCCCGGTTCACATCATAAAGACCGAATACCTTAGGGAGTGTTCGACGTCGCGAGTTTGGCCTTATATGCATCAGCTCCGAATCATATCTTTGGTCAAATGTTGGGTTTGCCCGGCTCCTATGTTTTGCTGCCTTACGTTCCACTCTATCGGCTAAGGCGGCACCAGGAGAACTACTGCGATTGTGCCCTGGTTCATCTGGACGAGCACCTCAGTAGAGAAAGCCGAAAACTGACTGTCATGATATAGCGTGAGACTGGTCAACCACTCGATGACCTAGCGAAATCTTCGGGATTCCTCTGCCTTAACGAAGGGCCATTTCTCGGCCAGGCATGTATGCGCCCTGAATCCGGATGAGCGCGGAGCCACCAGGGGCTATATAGTAGCCCCACTGTCAAACTCCTCTGGCTAAGTGAAAGTGTTAAAGCATTATAGTCCGATTGCCTAGTTCGCTGCGCTATCACCTCCTTAATGGACCAAGACGTTGGATCAAGTGTGAACACGCGTCTTCTGCGAACATCCCCGCATTATATGCGTGGGGGCTGAAGCCGACGACTGCCATCTTTCAGGTTATATATATATATATATATATATATATATATATATATATATATATATATATATATATATATATATATATATATATATACATAAACGACCGCACAGGAGGCATCATAGTACTTTCGGGCAAAAGTATAAATACAGCCTTGATAAACTCAATAAAACATTGTTTTTACAATGGGAATACATGTCACTTAAACATAATATTCTTCGAGCACTGAGCCTCTATCAAACGAGCGCCTTCAAGAACTTCTTCAAAGTAGTGCTCGACAGCCACTCGGCCTATGGCCGAACCCTATGCCGCAATAGTGGTGGCATCCATCTCTGCCCGGTATGTTTTGACATGGGCAAGGGCCATCCGCGATCCTTCTATGCATGCTGACCTCTTTACAACATCGATGCGTGGCACAACACCAAGGAATTGTTGCACTAAGCTAAAGTAGCTATTCGGCCTTGGCCCTCCTGGTGACAGATGATCCACAACGGACCTCATGGCAAGTCCGGATAATCTATGGAGCTCGGCCCAACCAGTCCATTGCTCATTCAGCAACAGCGGACGGAGTGGAGCGTGAAACTGTGACCAGAACAACTTCTCCACTTCAGGACCTTTCTGATCCTTGAAGTACTCAGCCGCATCAGCAGCACTTGCAACCAAATCCATGTACTCGTCTGCAGAACTCCATAGCCGGTCCAGAGGAGCATATTTCGGATCTCCGAACTTAGTCCACAACAAGAAAGACTTCCTAGAAACGATATCCACAGCTTGATTCAGCTCCTCCTTCGTCGCTCTAATTTTGGAGCGGGCTTCCTTGGCAGCCACCCAGGCCTTCTCCAGGTCCGTCGCCTTCGCCCGGTTTTCTTCTTCAAGAAGTCGGTAATGGTCAGCAGCATCTTTTAACTCCACGGCCATCTTGGCAATTTTTTCTTTGCTCTCGCAATGTGTGGCCTGTTCGGCCCTTAACTCTTCGGCCGCCTTTAAAGCGGCCGCATTGCTACTCCTTGCTTGCTCCTTGGCTCGGGCAAGCTCCGCCCGAAGGGTCTCCACGGTGGCAGCTCCATCTGCAGTCACAACATATTAAAGATACTGGCATCATGCTGCTCTTATTATGTGACAATCACCAGAAAAATCACTTACCCTATGCCTCATCAAGCCGCTTGTTAACAAGCACGATGTCGGCATCTGCCGCATCGAGTTGCCGCTGTCGGATTTCGGGTTCCAGCAGACCCTTGAGGTTCGAACACTGGGGTGCGCGCGGAGATTTCGCCTTCTACCTACATGCACCCCTCCGCCTCGCTAAGATCTAAGCTATGGAAAGAACAACACAAGAGACACATGGTTTATACTGGTTTGGGCCACCGTTGTGGTGTAATACCCTACTCCAGTGTGTGGTGTGGTGGATTGCCTCTTGGGCTGATGATGATGAGCAATACAAGGAGGAACAGCCTCGCGAGGGTCTGTTCTTGGCTGGGGCGACGAACTGCTAGGAGGAGTTCGGTCACCCTTCTCTCTCTCTCTCTCTCTCTCTCTCTCTCTTCTCGATTGCGATCCTGGCTAGTTTCTGGGTTGGCCGATTCTGGATCCCTCTACCCTGTGGGTGGCTAGTCCTATTTATAGGCAAAGGCCCTGGGCCTCTTCCCCAAATATTGAGCGGGAAGGGCGCCAACAATTGGCCATTTTGAAGGGGAACATCTGGTACACTTATCCTGACTAAAGTTGGTCCTCGCCTGCCAAAGACTCTGGTGGCGACGCTGGCTTGGGCTCCACAATGACTTCCTTCCTGCCGTTGGACTGGTCTTGGTCTTGTTGCACCGAAATGGGTGCCTTTGCTTGATGCTCCCGCCTGCGCTTGCTCCCTTTGCACCAAAGAGGAAAGGAGGACACTGCGCGGGCTGGCGCCCGCCTGGCGCCCTTGGTCATCATGGCTTGCGTCACGGGCGCCTCGTGAGGTACCCTGCCTTGATCTCTCCGCCTCCTCACGAGCCAGCCTGATGAGGCCGTGCCCGAGGAAGCTCCGTGTCGTCCGCCCCGCGAGGCTTGGCCCCTCGCGAGGATCTTGGGTTTGTGTTGATGAAGATGGGCCGTGCTAGGCCCCCCTTTGAGCCACGCCGCAGGCCACAGGCAGGCAAGCCTGGGGACCCCCATTCCCAGAACGCCGACAGTAGCCCCCGGGCCCAAGGAGCGCCCGGACTTGGCCGTGCAGGGAGGCGAAAGGGCAAGAGCGAAGCGCCGCGGGCCCTAACAGCCTGCGGCCTTGGGCACCGCGTGGCGGTTGACTGGACGTGGGCGTCTCCACAACTGCGCGAGTTGATAAAGGAGCGGCATCTGCCTAGGCTTTGCTTTTTTGCTTTCTCCGGTTGCTGCTCAGATCCCCTTTCTTGCGCCTCTCCTTCCTTCCTCCAAAATTTCCAGATCTACTCCAACCACGTGACCGAGGAAGCCATGGCGCCTCGTCAGTCCCCGGCCAGAGCTTGGTACTCGTCTGCCCTAGACTCGCCGAACGTGTCGGAGGCGAGCCTCGCCCGGTTGCGCCGGATGGCGGCGGCGCAGGGCATCGACGGGGCGAAGGTGTTCAAGGCCGGCTCCACCACCCCTGAGGGCCAAGGGAGCACCTTCTATCCATTCTTTGTAAGCACCATTGTTGCTGGCCTGGTGCCTCCCTTCTCCGAGTTCTTCTTCTCTGTCCTCCGCCATTATAAGCTACAGGCTCTGCATCTCCACCCCAACTCCGTTCTTCTCCTGGCAATCTTCGCCTATTACTGCGAGGCTCACGTAGGGGTGCAGCCCTCGGTGGCCTTTCTGCGCCACTACTTCTACCTTCGGACCTCTCGCGGTCCTGCTTCCGTGTGCGCGAGCTTCATCGCGTACGGTGGCGCCATTGCCATTTCAAACCCCGGGAAAAGGATTGAGGGCTTCAGGAGCAAGTGGGTCTTGGCTGATGCTAGGCGCATCCACCCTCGGTTGATCTTGCCCACGGAGCAACCCACGAGCTCCAGCGATTGGGGTCGAGCGGAGCTCGCGGACCCCCGCGCGAAGCTGGTGTTGGAGAAGATGGATGCGGATCTGAGGCCGGCCAACATGGCGGCGGTGAAGCTGACCGGCGCGTCGCTGCTGAGGGAATTCCTGGAGCACCAGCTGGCTCCGCTTCGGCGGTACTCACTTCCGATGTGGAGGCCCCATCCGAGCCCCGTGGCCTTGGCCGATGGAGATCTGGCTGCGGTCCTCCAATCTCTGGTCGGGGGCGATGTGGCGAGGTTGGAGGGCGGTCCTACGCCCTTGTTCCTCTGTGACGACTGGGAGCAGGTAGTGGAGTCCATGCCCGTCTTCAACAGGGACGGGACCGTGCCCATGGAGACTCCCGGGGAATCGGTGGACGTGTCCTCCGACAACTCCAGCGAAGAGGAGGAAGGAGGGGAGCGGGAAAAAGGGCCTAACTCTGAGGCGACTGACAGAGAGTCGAGGGCTCCCCTCCCCCGGTGCAGGTCCCGCGTTCTCTGCCTCTCTCCGAGCGATGACGACGAGGATGATGATGAGCAGGACGGCGGGAGCTTGCCCCCGATCCCGAAGAAGGACAGGACCGGGCTGATCTCCCACGGGTCTGCCCCGGCCGTGAGGCGGACCGCAGACGCGCCTTCTGCTTCCAAGCTTCCCGAGGTTGACCCTTCCAGTCGGCTTTTAGGCTTCAAATTTGGCCGGAGGCCGCTTGAGCTTACTAGCGACGACCCGTAAGTGCTTGATTCTTGTCTTTATTTCTTGTTCTGCTTCTGAGGCTTGACGTCCGCATCTCTTGGATAGGCTAGCACCCGCAACAAAGAAGCCGAAGGGAGCTCCTGAGGTCCCATCCGTGGCAGCGCCTCTGCCCGCGAAGGAAGGTGACCGCGACGCGCGGGCTTCTCCTGCCCGGTCGTCCTCGCGAGGCCTGGCTGAGCCGTCTAGGGCGAGCTCAGCCCCCATGGCCCAAGTGACTCCCGAGGTGCCTTTGCCTGCTGCCGCCACTGCAGCCGTTGGGGCGCAGCAGGCTTCGCCTCAGGATGCTGTGGTCGCGCTGCTGCCTTCTCCTCCTACTCCACCAACAGCTGTCTCTCTGACTCCTCCTGCCATTCTGGATCGTGCTACTGCTGAGCTGGACCGGCTGCAGCAGGATCTTCTTGGCGCCGACCCTCGCTTTGTGGCCAGGCGCTTGGAGCTGGCTTCAGGATGGATTCGCTCCGACGCTTCGATTCGGGCGGCGTTGGTCCAGGCCTCGACGGCTTGCGATGAGGAGAGGCAGGCCGTCCTTGAGGCAAAGGCTGCTCGTGACGCAGCCCTGGGGGAGGTGGTCGACGTCCATGGTCGCTGCAAGGCACTGGAGGACGAGCTGCAAAGCCTGCGGGGCCAGCTCGCGAAAGAGGTCCGCCTTTGCCAAGAGCAGGAAGAAGGCGTGAAGGCTCGCGAGGCGGCCGTCGAGGGACGGGAGGCCAAGCTCAGGAAGCGCCGCGACCGCCTAGGCGCGCTGGAGCAGGAGCTGGGAGCGAGGAAGGTCGAGCTGGACGACAAGGCCCAGGTTCTTGCCAAGGACCGCGTGGCCTTCACGGAGATGGAGGCGAAGGCTCGCTCCTCGCTGAGGTCGCTTTACGATAGCGGCCTGGAGAGCCCGCTGGCTGGCGCCGAGGACGGCCCTGCCAAGCTGCTTCCCTTCCTGGTTCGCGCTCTTGAAGATGTTGCCCTTGGCCTTGGCCCCACGGCCGAGGCCGAGGCGCGTGTCCTATCTTCTGCAGCGCTGACGCAGGTCCTCACCCACATCTACCTTCGTGATCCCGGCGTCAACCTCGACAGCCTGCTGGAGCCAGTAAGCGGCGAGTGTGCCGCTGCCGAGGCCGTGAAGGGTCGCGCGGAGGCTCTGCTGGGGAAGTTCCGGGCCTTCAGCACCAAGCCGAAGCAAGGCGCTGCCGACCC
The DNA here is from genome assembly GCF_002162155.2 of Triticum dicoccoides. Classification (NCBI taxonomy): domain Eukaryota; kingdom Viridiplantae; phylum Streptophyta; class Magnoliopsida; order Poales; family Poaceae; genus Triticum; species Triticum dicoccoides. The sequence continues at coordinate 468,309,798 of NC_041386.1, forward strand.
CGCTGCTCCATGAGGCGAACCCACTCCGCGCTGCTCCACCGCCGACAAGTGACTCCGTTGTGGCTCCTGTCCTGTCTTTAATTCCTGCACACGTATCATGCCTCGGGGAGGCGGTTAAACTTGCGTTTGGCGTTGAGATAACAATGTGGACTGTAATATTTGCTTTTGAATTCCTTGAAATTTACGCTTTTCCTTCCTACTTGCTTATGTTCTACGCCGGCAGAGCTCGGCCCCGCGCATACCTCAGCCGCCGTTAGCCCCGACCGGAAACCAGGACGGGACCAAGGAGTGAGGGGCTACGTGACAAGTTAGGCTCCTGAGTCGTGATGCTCAGGAGTCCCCCTTGGCGCACGAACAACAAGTAGGGAGGTGTGATGTGGGTGGATCTACCGTTCTACGTCTGCAGAGCCCGGCCGCGCGCATACCTCAACCGCCGTTAGCCTTTCGGAACTAAGGAGTGAGGGGCTACGTGACCAGTTAGGCTCCTGAGTCGCGATGCTCAGGAGTCCCCCTTGACGCTCAAATGGCCTTCGTACCTTGGCTTCGCTCGGTGAGAGACGCGCGACGAACCAGGACCGGGGGGCCTGGCTGGGTGGCGTGCGTCTGGGCATGACCCAGGCGTAGCCCCCGTGCCCAGCCCCCTCGCACGGCACTCCCGAGGGGAGGCGTTACGATGACGCTGGACACTGAGCTTTGGGCTCCCTGAGGTTGATGCGGCCTGGGGGCCGCCCTCAGTTGTTTATCACCAGCGCGGAGCATAGCGCTTCCGTATGTGTACGGGCATAGCCGCTCCTCGGCAGTGTCATTAGCCAGCACAAAGCATGGTGCTTCCACTGGTACGTGGGAGGGGGCTCCCCTCCGGGAGGAGCCCCCGGGGTGTGTACAACCCCGCCCTAACACGTGGCTGGCACGGTAGGGCCTGGCGAGGTGTATCTGAGCACCCGTGAGCCAGCGCGGGACTCACGAGGCCCTACCTCTAGGCGGGTTGCGCCTGGCACTGGGCCCTATCTTGTGATGTGTCCCTACAAATTTGGTTAGATGCCGGCACTCTACGTCCTCGGGTCCCGGCCCTCGAGCTGGTCTCAGCCGTCGCTGGTATGCCAAGTCGCGATGCCATGGACAAGGCCAGAGGGTGAGGGCTGGAGAGCCAGTAAGAGCTCTGAGTCGTGATGCTCAGGTACCCCCCTTTAACGTGCAAGTGGTCGGCATGGAGAAGAAGAGGTGCCGTGGACAGGCATCAAATAATCAAGCATGGTGGGTCAAACGCATAGCCGGAAATAAACGCAAAAGAGATACATGCCGCTGGGTCTGGCCCGAGCGACTTGGGGATGATGCAGCCCGTGGGGCGCCCCCAACAAGGTAAGCTAACAACATGAAATAAAAGGGATACATGCCGCAGGGACGGACCCATGCGGCCTGGGAATAATGCAGCCCTGGGGGGGCGCTCCCAACTGGAAATGAAACTTGAAAGATGTCACCTGATGATGTTGAGGACGAAGGAGTGTTGGTGTAGCTGACTCAGCGGGCTGCGGCAGCCGATCCTCACGAGCCCCCAGGACCAGGGGCCTGGGGAGGCTTCGGAGGCGCTGGTGGCCCCTCGCGGACCATCTCCATCTCCGCCAGGGCTGCGGAACGCCTGGCCTCTTGAGCCTCCATGATGACCCTCATGAGGCGCTGGTACGTGGCAGCCGCGTTCGGCAAGCCGTAAGGCATGCAAACGTAGCTGTGGGGTGGACCTTCGCAGCGCCCCACTCGCGAGGGCCAGAGGCGCTCCAGAGAGGTGACTCGATTGAGCCCTGGTATGTCGATGCAGACGCGCAGCCCACCATCCTCGCCTGGACAGGGAGCCACAGCTGGTAGGCGGTGGCCGCCTCTCATGACTCTTGACTCCTGTAGCTCCTGAATAGCCTTGCTGACGAACTCCTGAGGGTCTGGCCCTCCTTGCCTTACTCCTTCTTGAGGGAAACGTGCTTCGAAACACGCCTCCATGTGGTGCCCAAGCGCCTCCCTCGTGACCTTAGCCAGGTCAGTGGCCCTCCAGGGAAGAGCCCCCGAGCCCTGCCTGAGGAGGGCGCCGGGCGCGCTTTCCTATGCGACGAAAGGAGGTTCGCCCTGGGCAGGCGCGGGCCCTGAGGGGCCTGCCTCCTGAGGGGCCGGGCCAGACGATGTCTTCTTCTTCTTGTGGGCGGTCTTGTGAAGCCTCCTGCTTCCGCGATCCGGGTCTTCCAGTGATGCGGCCTGAAAGGCTCGTTCCAGGGAACACACCGCGTCCTTCTCTTCACAGGGCACCGTGATGACTCCGCCACTTCCTGGCATCTTGAGGACGTTGTAGCCGTAGTGAGTTACGGCCATGAACTTGGCCAGCGCTGGGTACCCAAGGATGGTGTTGTACAGCAGGTGAATGTGGGCGACGTCGAAGTCGATGAGCTCGGTGCGGTAGTTGTCGCGTGCCCTGAAGGTGACAGGGAGGCGGACCTGCCCAATCGGGACCGTGGAACCGTCGGTGACTCCGGAGAAAGGCTTGGTTGGCTGAAGCTGGTTGTAGGGCACTTGGAGATTGTTGAATGTTTCCACGGACATGACGTTGAGCCCTGCCCCGCCATCGATGAGGGTCCTGGTGACCACCACGTTGCTGATGATTGGGGAACAAAGCATCGGGAGGACTCCGGCTGTGGCCGCACACTTGAGCTGATCTGCTGAGCTGAACGTGATGGCGCACGCCGACCACCTGAGAGGGCGCGTGGCTTCGAGCTTGGGGAGGACTGCATTCACTTCGCGGGCGAACTGCTTGAAGATGCATTGAGAGGCTGGGGCTTGAGCCCCGCCCAGGATGCAGGCGATCGCGCGCGGCTCCTGGAAGCCCCCATCCCCCTCGTCCTGATTGCGGTCCTCATTTCTTCTTGGCTGCGGCGGCAGCGGAGGGAGGCCTGCGTTGCCTTGCGAGCGATCCTCGCGAGGCTGATCCCTCCAGTCTCCCTCGCGAGGCGGGTCTTGCCAGCGATCCTCGCGAGGTTGATCGTGCCACCCTTGGCGCGGGCAGCGGTCTTCCCAGCATCCTGCGTTCCTTACTCCTCCTCGACCGTAGCCCCGGTCTCCGCGGTCGGGGCGACGGCCGACCCTTCCTTCTCGCACGACTCGGAGCTCTTGACACTCATTGGTGTTGTGGGTGTGGAGGCCGTGGTACACACAGTACCGACTGCCCTTGGAAGGTTCGGGCTGATCTCTGCCCCGCTTGGTGTCTGGTTCTGCCACGAGCACGGCAGCCCCCTTGTGCTTCACATCCTTGGCCTTGGGCTTCTTCTCTTCTGGGTCTGCGGCAGGCAGCTCGAGGAGGGAGAGACACCCTTCCTCAGCCCTGGCGCACTTGGTTGCCAAGTTGAACAACTCCAAGGAAGTGCACAGGTCTTCATGCATCGCCAGCTCCTCCTTCATCTTGACATCGCGCACGCCGTCGGAGAAGGCTGAGATGATGGCCTCCTCGGTCACCTTGGGAATCTTGAGGCATGCGTTGTTGAAGCGCTGGATGTACTTCTGCAGGGTCTCTCCGGGTTGTTGCTTGATGCGGCGCATGTCGCTCATGGCGGGTGGCCGGTCGCGAGTACCTTGGAAGTTGGCGATGAAGCGGGTGCGCATCTCGTCCCAGGAGGAGATCGTGCATGGAGCCAGGTTCAGGAGCCAGGTGCGGGCCCCGTCCTTGAGCGCCATGGGAAACCAGTTCGCCATGACCTTCTCGTCTCCATTGGCAGCTTCGATGCCCAGCTCATAGAGCTGGAGGAACTCCGCAGGGTCGGCCGTGCCATCGTAACGAGGAGGCAGGTCTGGCTTGAACTTGCCGGGCCACGCGACGCTGCGTAGCTCGGTGGTGAAGGCACAGCAGCCAGCTGTGGCCATGGAAGGCCTTGGGTGACGGAGAGCTTGGTCTTGCATGTCCCCACGCGCTGCAGCTGGGAGCAGCGTGGGGTCTCGACGCGCGGGAGCAGGAGCATGGTCGCGACGTGCTGGAGCAGGGAGCGCCCGGGCAGCTTCTTGCGGGCGAGGGACTTCTTGGCAGCTCTGCTCTTGCCGCACTGGCACCTGACGGAGCGGGTTACGCCCAGGGGCCACGCGCCTTGGAGCCATGGCGCCTTCTTGACAAGGAGGCGACCGGGGCGCCACCGGAGCTTCGTCGCCTGCGCGGGGCGGGTGCAGTGCAGTAGAACGGACGGCGCAGGAGAGCCCCCTGCGGCGCGGACAAGCTCGGCGACGCGGTCGAGCCATTCTTCGTAGACGTCGTCGACGGGACAGTAGCGTAGGAGCTCGTTTGCCGTGATGAGCGCAGCTCGAGCCTCCATGGGTGCGCGGAGCGCGCAGGACGAAGAACCAGCTGGGGTGAGCGAGGGAGTAGCGGTGCGGCCGTCTTGCCGCACGGACGGATGCCGAGATGACGCTTGCTGCTCGTTCCCCGCCGGGCCGGTGGCGGCATTGACGGCAGGTGACGGGGAACGGCGAGGACGCCCGCCGATAGGAGCCGTCTGGGCGACGCGGGCCCAACGAGCGTCAGACATGGACGCGATGGTCGAAGGAGAACGGGGTGGTGGAAGAAGAATTCCGGCGCACCCCTACCTGGCGCGCCAAATGTTGGATTTCGGGTTCCGGCAGACCCTTGATGTTCGAACACTGGGGTGCGCGCGGAGATTTTGCCTTCTACCTACCTGCACCCCTCCGCCTCGCTAAGATCTAAGCTATGGAAAGAACAGCACAAGAGACACAGGGTTTATACTGGTTTGGGCCACCGTTGCGGTGTAATACCCTACTCCAGTGTGTGGTGTGGTGGATTGCCTCTTGGGCTGATGATGATGAGCAATACAAGGAGGAACAGCCTCGCGAGGGTCTGTTCTTGGCTGGGGCGACGAACTGCTAGGAGGAGTTCGGCCACCCTTCTCTCTCTCTCTCTCTCTCTCTCTCTTCTCGATTGCGATCCTGGCTAGTTTCTGGGTTGGCCAATTCTGGATCCCTCTACCCCGTGGGTGGCTAGTCCTATTTATAGGCAAAGGACCTGGGCCTCTTCCCCAAATATTGAGCGGGAAGGGCGCCAACAATTGGCCATTTTGAAGGGGAACATCTGGTACACTTATCCTGACTAAAGTTGGTCCTCGCCTGCCAAAGACTCTGGTGGTGACGCTGGCTTGGGCTCCACAATGACTTCCTTCCTGCCGTTGGACTGGTCTTGGTCTCGTTGCACCGAAACGGGTGCCTTTGCTTGATGCTCCCGCCTGCGCTTGCTCCCTTTGCACCAAAGAGGAAAGGAGGACACTGCACGGGCTGGCGCCCGCCTGGCGCCCTTGGTTGTCATGGCTTGCGTCACGGGCGCCTTATGAGGTACCCCGCCTTGATCTCTCCGCCTCCTCGCGAGCCAGCCTGATGAGGCCGTGCCTGAGGAAGCTCTGTGTCGTCTGCCCCGCGAGGCTTGGCCCCTCGCGAGGGTCTTGGGTTTGTGTTGATGAAGATGGGCCATGCTGGGCCCCCCTTTGAGCCACGCCGCAGGCCGCAGGCAGGCAAGTCTGGGGACCCCCGTTCCCAGAATGCCGACAGCCGCCTTAGTTCGGCAAACACATCAGTCCGGCTAGCCACTGGAGCTTCAACCACCTGCACATAAAGGCGGTCTGGTTAATACCTGGGAGTATGATACTCTGTTTGCCGCCGTTTTCGACGACAACCAGAGTCTCAGGGGCTACTATCTACACAGGGCACATCTAAAAATGTGCGGTACTGTCAAAAATGTACATCATTTCGTGTACCTCAAAACCCGCCAATAGACTCATAAAGGCTTCATGCAACCCGCTTTCGGCGGACGAAATCCTTTCAATCACCATACCCATCAATGTGCGGTGCTCTTCTGAGATAGCCGCTTGCTTTAGCAGATCCCTCAGTACGTCCGACCGCACACCAGACTGTGCCAGACTCTTTTGATTGCTCTCTTCAAGAGCCGGATACTGAGGACTTCAGGTGGCCATAGGATTACCTTCTGGCCTTGCCGGATCAAGAGAAACCCTTCGCGACGACGCCTCGGGGTCGCCCGCCTCATGAGGAGGTATGGCAGGGGGAGGCGTTTCGCTCTCCATCATCTCTGGAAGAAGATCCCCTGAAGACGAGCTCTGCTGAGAAGGGCTAAGATCCGAATTGCGAGATAAATGCCTCGATTATTTTCCTCAGAGGTAAAGCGAGATATTTTCATTTACCCTTTTACTTACAGCTCGGTGGAGGGCTGATCCCCTTGAGGGCATAGTGCGGCCAGGGTATCCCCCAGGGCAGGACCCTCTGGCGGAGATTTCTTCCCCTGTTTCGAGACCGTTGTCTCTGGGTCCTCAGAGGCGGTTCTCTTCCATCCCTGGGGAGAGGAAGTTTCAGTTCCTCCCCCCGGCTAACCTCCTTTGCGGAAGCGCTAGCCTCCTTGTTCTCCCCTTTATTTTCTCATGAGGGCGCTTGATAAGGCGCGATCTCCAGCATCCTGGTTAGCACGGGATTTGGTGAGGTCTCAGGGAGGGGGGTCGAACACCTGATCAACTTTGCCTTCGCTATCCAATCCTGGGTCAAAGAGTGGCTTTTTTAGGGCAATGTTGCGATAAATAAACGGACTGTGTGTTCGGATGCGGGGCTACTTACTTGGGTATCCGGGCGATTGCAGCTCAGACCTGCATCCTCAGTGATGTCCGGACACATTAGTTGTGGTCCGAAGAACAATTTGTACATCTTCTTCGTGCGTCATGCCGAGGAAATGTTGAATAGCTCGCGGTCCTTCCGGGTTGAATTCCCACATGCGAAGGGGCCGGTGTTTGCAAGGCTGGACTTGACGAACTAGCATGACTTGCACTACCATAACCAGACTAAAATCTCTCTCAAAGAGATCTCGGATATGGCTTTGCAGTATTGGCACGTCCTTGGCTGGACCCCAGCTCAGCCCCCTGCTGATCCATGACATCAGTTGTGGTGGGGGGCCTGAGCGAAAGGTGGGGGCAGCTACCCACTTGGCACTTCGGGGAGCTGTGATGTAGAACTACTCCCGCTGCCACAATCCGGACACCTCTAGGAAGTAACCCTCAGGCCATGGAGTGTCAGCAATTTTGCTTATTGAAGCGCCTCCGCACGCTGTGTGCTGCCCCTCGATCATCTTCGGCTTCACATCAAAGGTCTTGAGCCACAGGACAAAGTGAGGGGTAATGCGGAGGAAGGCCTCACATATGACAATAAATGTCGAGATGTGAAGAAGGGAATCTGGGGCCAGATCGTGAAAATCTAGCCCGTAATAGAACATAAGACCCCTGACAAAGCGATCCAGAGCGAGGCCTAGTCCTCGGAGGAAGTGGGAGATGAACACAACGCTCTCGTTGGGTTCGGGAGTAGGGACGACCTGCCCTCGGGCAGGCAGCCGATGCGAAATTTTGGCGGTCAGATATCTGGCCTCTCTCAACTTCTTGATGTCCTCCTCCGTGACGGAGGAAGGCATCCACCGACCTTGAAGGTTGGATCCGGACATAGTTGAAGGTCCAAAGTGCCTAAACCTGAGCTTTGGGTGTTGGAACTCGAGGCGGGAGGCAGATTTGATTGAGCACGAGAAGGAAAAAAGAAAAAGCCTTGTCCCCTTTATAAAGAGGGTGAATATCAAGCGTCCTCCTCGTGGCCGTTTGGGACTTGCCTAAGATCTAAGGGTCCTACCAATAGGCATGGTTGGGTTACCCACGTCCGTATTGATGAGAATCCCATAATAAATGGGACACGATCTCTGCTTTGACAAGACGTGCCAAGGAAACTGCCTCATGAAACACGCTGAGATTGGTTATGAAACACGATTCGAATAAAGACCTGGCTATGGTGTGATGTCACACTACGGGGTACGTCAGCGGATTAGATTTATGGAAATATTATTCTCTCTACGGTGGTATGTGGAACTTGTTTTGCAGAGCCGGACACGATCCTCGTGTTCAAAATCTTCTATGAAGTATTCGGAGGAGGAACCCGCCTTGCAATGCCGAAGACAATCTGCGCGCCGGACTCATCATCATTGAAGCCTGGTTCAGGGGCTACTGAGGGAGTCCTGGATTAGGGGGTATCCGGACAGCCGGATTATATCCTTTGGCCGGACTGTTGGACTATGAAGATACAAGATTGAAGACTTCGTCCCGTGTCCAGATGGGACTCTCCTTGGCATGGAAGGCAAGCTTGGCGATACGGATATGTAGATCTCCTTCCTTGTAACCGACTCTGTGTAACCCTAGCCCCCTCCGATGTCTATATAAACCAGAGGGTTTAGTCCGTAGGACGAACGACAGACAATCATACCATAGGCTAGCTTCTAGGGTTTAGCCTCTTCGATCTCGTGGTAGATCAACTCTTGTAATACTCATATCATCAAGAACAATCAAGTAGGACGTAGGGTTTTACCTCCATCAAGAGGGCCCGAACCTGGGTAAACATCGTGTCCCCTGCCTCCTGTTACCATCTGCCTAGACGCACAGTTCGCGACCCCCTACCTGAGATCCGCCAGTTTTGACACTGACATAACCTACGAACTATGAGGAAGCGATGATGAGCCCAAATCCTGCGAAATGGCTTGAGGCCATGAAATCTCAGATGGGATCCATGTATGAGAACAAAGTGTGGACTTTGGTTGACTTGCCCGATGATCGGCAAGCCATAGAAAATAAATGGATCTTCAAGAGGAAGATGGACGCTGATAGAAGTGTTACTATCTACAAAGCTAGACTTGTTGAAAAAGGTTTTGCAAAAGTTCAAGGTGTTGACTACGATGAGATTTTCTCACTCATAGCGATGCTTAAGTCTGTCCGACTCATGTTAGCACATTGCCACATTTTAGGAAATCTGGCAAATGGATGTCAAAACTACATTCCTTAATGGATTTCTTAAAGAAGAGTTGTATATGATGCAACCAGAAGGTTTTGTCGTTCCTAAAGGTGCTAACAAAATGTGCAAGCTCCAGCGATCCATCTATGGACTGGTGCAAGCATCTCAGAGTTGGAATATACGCTTTGATGAGTTGATCAAAGCATATAGTTTTATACAGACTTGTGGTGAAGCCTGTATTTACAAGAAAGTGAGTGAGAGCACTACAACATTTCTGATAAATATATGTGAATGACATATTGTTGATCGGAAATAATGTAGAATTTTCTGGAAATCATAAAGGAGTATTTGAGGAGTTTTTCAAATAAAGACCTCGGTGAAGCTACTTACATATTAAGCATCAAGATCTATAGAGATAGATCAAGACGCTTGATAAGTTTTTTCAATGAGTACATACCTTGACAAGATTTTGAAGTAGTTCAAAATGGAACAGTCAAAGAAAGAGTTCTTACCTGTGTTATAAGGTGTGAAATTGAGTAAGACTCAAAGCCCGACCACGACAGAAGATAGAAAGAGAATGAAAGTCATTCCCTATGCCTCAGCCATAGTTTCTTTAAAGTATGCCATGGTATGTACCAGATCTATTGTATACCCTACACCGAGTTTAGCAAGGGAGTACAATAGTGATCTAGGAGTAGATCACTGGACAACGGTCAAAATTATCCTTAGTGGAATAAGGATATGTTTCTTGATTATGGAGGTGACAAAAGGTTCATCGTAAAGGGTTACGTCAATGCAAATTTTGACACTGATCCAGATGACTCTAAGTCTCAATCTGGATACATTTTGAAAGTGGGAGCTATTAGCTAGAGTAGCTCCATGCAGTGCATTGTTGACATAGAAATTTGCAAAATACATACGGATCTGAATGTGGCAGACCCGTAGACTAAACTTCTCTCTCAAGAAAAACATGATCACACCTTAGTACTCTTTGGGTGTTAATCACATAGCGATGTGAACTAGATTATTGACTCTAGTAAACCCTTTGGGTGTTGGTCACATGACGATGTGAACTGTGGGTATTAATCACATGGTGATGTGAACTATTGGTGATAAATCACATGGCGATGTGAACTAGATTATTGACTCGAGTGCAAGTGGGAGACGGAAGGAAATATGCCCTAGAGGCAATAATAAAGTTATTATTTATTTCCTTATTTCATGATAAATGTTTATTATTCATGCTAGAATTGTATTAACCGGAAACATAATACATGTGTGAATACATAGACAAACATAGTGTCACTAGTATGCCTCTACTTGACTAGCTCGTTAATCAAAGATGGTTAAGTTTCCTAACCATAGACATGAGTTGTCATTTGATTAACGGGATCACATCATTAGGAGAATGATGTGATTGACTTGACCCATTCCCTTAGCTTAGCACTTGATCGTTTTGTATGTTGCTATTGCTTTCTTCATGACTTATACATGTTCCTATGACTATGAGATTATGCAACTCCTGTTTACCGGAGGAACACTTTGTGTGCTACCAAACGTCACAACGTAACTGGGTGATTATAAAGGTGCTCTACAGGTGTCTCCGAAGGTACTTGTTGAGTTGGCATATTTCGAGATTAGGATTTGTCACTCCGATCACCGAGAGGTATCTCTGGGCCCACTCGGTAATACACATCACTATAAGCCTTGCAAGCGTTGTAACTAATGAGTTAGTTGCGGGATGATGTATTATGGAACGAGTAAAAATACTTGCTGGTAATGAGATTGAACTAGGTATTGAGATACCGACGATCGAATCTCGGGCAAGTAACATACCGATGACAATGGGAACAACGTATGTTGTTATGCGGTTTGACCGATAAAGATCTTCGTAGAATATGTAGGATCCAATATGAGCATCCAGGTTCCGCTATTGGTTATTGACTGGAGACGTGTCTCGGTCATGTCTACATAGTTCTCGAACCCGTAGGGTCTGCACGCTTAAAGTTCGGTGACGATTTGTATTATGAGTTTATGTGTTTTGATGTACCGAAGGTAGTTCGAAGTCCCGGATGAGATCGGGGACATGACGAGGAGTCTCAAAATGGTCGAGACGTAAAGATCGATATATTGGACGACTATATTTGACCATCGGAAATGTTCCGAGTGATTCGAGTATTTTTTGGAGTACCGGAGAGATACGGGAATACGGGAAAAGAAGTATTGGGCCTCATGGGCCAAGTGGTGGAAGAGAGGAGGCGGGGTAAGGCAGGGCGCGCGCCCCCTAGCCCAAACTGAATTGGACTAGGACTCCACACTTGACGCGCCCATAGGGGCCGGCCGGCCTCCCCTCCTCTCCTCCTTTATATACTGAGGCAAGGGGAAACCCATAGACACACAAGTTGATCAGTTGATCTATTCCAGCCGTGTGCGGTGCCCCCCTCCACCATATTCCACCTCAGTTATATCATAGAGATGCTTAGGCGAAGCCCTGCGTCGGTAGCAACATCATCACCGTCATCACGCCGTCGTGCTGACAGAACTCTCCCTCGAAGCTCCGCTGGATCGGAGTTCGTGGGACGTCATCGAGCTGAACATGTGCTGAACTCGGAGGTTCCATGCGTTCGGTACTTGGATCAGTCGGATCATGAAGACGTACGACTACATCAACCGCGTTGTGCTAACGCTTCCGCTTCTGGTCTACGAGGGTACGTGGACACACTCTCCCCTCTCGTTGCTATGCATCACCATAATCCTGCGTGTGCGTAGGAATTTTTTTGAAATTACTACGTTCCCCAAAAAATTACAAGGCCACCCTCAACATGCAACTGGCTATGAACCCTTTTTCTCCCAGTTGCAAGTCCATCCTCAACACGCAACTCACCCTCCCGATCCCTTTATGCCATAGTGCTATATCCATGGCTCACGCTCATGTATTGCGTGAAAGTTGAAAAAAATGAGAACACCAAAAGTATGAAACAATTGCTTGGCTTGTCATCAGGGTTGTGCATGATGAAATACTTTGTGTGATGAAGATGGAGCATAGCCAGACAAAGACTATGTGATTTTGTAGTGATAACTTTCTTTGACCATGATATTTTGAGAAGACATGATTGCTTTATTAGTATGCTTGAAGTATTATTGTTTTTATGTCAATATTAAACTTTTGTTTTGAATCTTATGGATCCAAATATCCTTGCAACAATAAAGATAATTGCATTGTTAAATATGTTAGGTAGCATGTCACATCAAATATTCTGTTTTTATCACTTACCTACTCGAGGATGAGCAGGAATTAAGCTTGGGGATGCTTGATACGTCTCCAACGTATCTCTAACTTTTGATTGTTCCATGCTATTATATTATTTGTTTTGGATGTTTTGTATGCATTAATATACTATTTTATATTATTTTTGGGACTAATCTATTAACCTAGAGCCCAGTGCGAGTTTATGTTTTTCCTTGTTTTTGACTTTTACAGAAAAGGAATATCAAACGGAGTCCAAACGGAATAAAACTTTACGGTGAATTTTATTGGACCAGAAGAAACCCACGAGACTTGGATAGGAGGCCAGAAGACCCACGAGGCGGCCACAAGCCATGGGGGTGTGCCCCTGGCTGGTGGGCCCCTCATGGACCGTCTTGACCTGATCTCAGTGCTATAAATCCTCAAATATCCCCCTATACCAGGGGTACAAAAAAATACTTTTCCACCGCCGCAAGCTTCTGTTCCCGTGAGATCCCATCTTGGGGCCTTTTTCAGCACTTCGCCGGAGGGGGGTTCAATCACGGAGGGCCTCTACATCAACCTTGCTGCCCTTCCGATGATGCGTGAGTAGTTTACCACAGACCTAAGGGTTCATAGCTAGTCAGCTAGATGGCTACTTCTCTCTCTTTGATCTTCAATACAATGGTCTCCTCGATGTTCTTAGAGTTCTATCCGATGTAATCTTCTTTTGCGGTGTGTTTGTTGAGATCCGATGAATTGTGGATTTATGATCAGATTATCTATGAACATTATTTGAGTCTTCTCTGAACTCTTTTATGCATGATTAAGATATCTTTGTATTTCTCTTCGAACTATCTGTTTGGTTTGGCCAACTAGATTGGTTTTTCTTGCAATGGGAGAGGTGCTTAGTTTTGGGTTCAATCTTGCGGTGTCCTCACCCAGTGACAGAAGGGGTAGCGAGGCACGTATTGCATTGTTGCCATCAAGGATAAAAAGATGGATTTTATATCATATTGCTTGAGTTTATCCCTCTACATCATGTCATCTTACTTAAAAGTGTTTCTCTGTTCTTATGAACTTAATACTCTAGATGCATGCAGGAGTCAGTCGATATGTGGAGTAATAGTAGTAGATGCAGAATCGTTTCAATCTACTTGTCACGGACGTGATGCCTATATTCATGATCATTGCCTTAGATGTCTTCATAATTATGCGCTTTTCTATCAAATGCTCAACAGTAATTTGTTTACCCAACGTATGTTTTCTTCAAGAGAGAAGCCTCTAGTGAAACCGATGGCCCCCGGGTCTATTTTCCATCATATATTTTCAGATCTAGAAACCAAAAAGACCTAAAATACCTTGTCGCAATTTATTTATATTTACTTTAGTTTGCTCTTTTATTTATCTTTTATACATATCTTTATTAGATCTCACTCTTGTTCATGACCGTGAAGGGATTGACAATCCCTTTTTCGCGTTGTGTGCAAGTGTTTGTTAGTTTGTGCAGGTGCATATATTAGAGACTTGCTTGTGCCTCCTACTAGATTGATACCTTGGTTCTTAACTGAGGGAAATACTTATCTCTACTTTGCTGCATCACCCTTTCCCTTCAAGGGAAAAATCAACGCAAGCTCAAGAAGTAGCAACTCATGACATGTGCTCAAGGACAAAAGAACCTTAATGAGGTATTGAGGCAACACAATGAGGTGGTTGCCAAGGAAGGGCTTGGGTATGACCCAAGCACAAGCAAGAAGAAAACGTCTTTTCAAAGGTGCACCAGACCTCTCAAGGAGAAATTTGTTCGTGAAGGTCACAAAGAGAAATGTAAGGTTGTGAGCGGGAAGGCCACTAGGGGCATGCCCACTCTCAACAAATCAAAGGAGTTTGTGCCTCCATCCTATGCACTTCGTAAAACTAAGGACGGAAAAGTTTATGCTAAATTCATTGGTCCTCGTAATGCCTTCCGTTTCTATGCTATTTGGGTTCCTAAGACCCTTGTGACTAACTTGAGAGGTCCCATTGCAAAATGGGTGCCTCTAACCAAGTCGTGAATGGCACGTAGGTTTCTTTCTCTGACGGAGTCAAATGGGTGATAGACTGTGGATGCACCAACCATATGACCAGAGATAGCAAATTGTTCTTCGGTTTCATGGAAGCTATTCAACCATTTATGAGCATTGTGTTTGGTGGAGGATCAAAAGGACAGGTACTTGGGTTGGGCAAGGTGGCTATCACAAATGACATGTCTCTTGCAAATGTCATGCTTGTCCAATCCCTTAAATACCATTTGCTTTCCATTCATCAATTGGCTTCCCTTGGTTATGATACACTATTTGGACTAACGGATGTGAAAGTCTTTAAGAGAGATACTCTCGAAGTGGCCTTTGTTAGACAGTTGGATGGCAACCTTTACACGGTTGATTTCTCAAAAGAGAGTACATTCCATGCAACTTCTCTAATGGCCAAGGCCGACAAGGGGTGGCTATGGCATCGCTAGCTAGCCCATGTCGGCATGAGAAATCTTTGAGATCTCTTAAAGGGTAAGCACATCCTTGGACTAACAAATGTTTCTTTTGATAAAGATCGTGTGTGTGGTGCATGCACTGCCGGGAAGCAACATCAATCAAAGCACCCACCCAAGAATATTGTATCTACTTCAAGGCCTTTGGAGCTCCTTCATATGGGTCTCTTTGGGCCTCCTTCATGGGATAGTCTTGATGGGAAAAGTATGGACTTGTCATTGTTGATGATTGCTAAAGATACACATGGGTGTTTTCCCTCAAGTCCAAGGATGAGACGAAGATCACCTTCATTGATTTTGCCAAGCAAGCCCAACGCAAGTTTGATAAAGAAATATTGGCAATAAGAAGCGATAATGGCTCCGAGTTCAAGAACTACACCTTGGAAGAATTTCTTAGTGATGAGGGGATTGAGCATCAATATTCCGCAGCCTACACTCCTCAGCAAAATGGTGTAGCCGAGAGGAAGAACCATACACTTGTGGAAATGGCAAGGTCCATGTTGGATGAGTACAAGTCATCACATAGTTTTTGAGCCGAGGCTGTCAACACCGCATGCCATGCATCAAACCGACTCTTCCTCCGCACGATATTGGAGAAGACTCCATATGAGCTCCTAACCGGGAACAGGCCAAATGTCAAGTACTTTCATGTATTTGTGTGCAAGTGCTTCATTCTCAACAAGAGAGAACGGTTAGGAAAATTTCAATCCAAAACAATTGAGGGCATATTTGTTGGTTATGGATGAAACTCTCACACCTATATAGAGTCTACAACAAATCCAATGGATGTGTTTTAGAAACTTGTGACGTGGTGTTTTATGAATTAAATGGCCATGGGGAGCAAGTTGATCTAAGTGATGTAGGTGAAGAAGATCCTTCTCAAGATATTTTGACCATGGGTGTTGGTGCTCTTCTTTGAATGGAACAAGAACCTCATGATGATGAAGAAGAAGATGGAAGTTTCGCTCATCATCAAGCCACTTCAACACCGATGCCACCACAAGATCATATTGCTAAAATGAAGCACATTGTTCAAGAATAATAAGAAGAACAAGTCCCTCACCATGATCATATTCAAGAACAAGATCATCACCAAGTGCAACAACAAGAAAGTGCAATCCTTGATGATGAACCTCAACAAATGCAACACGAAGAAGATCTTCCACCACACATTAATGATCTGTATGTTGAGGATGTGGATGATGGAAATGAAGTTGAACCTCATGAAACCCTAACCTTCATCATGCCATGAGTGGCCGGTCATGTTGATGTTGATCAAATTCTTAACAGCATATTGGAAGGTAGATTCACTCGTAAACAATTGACAAACTTTTGTGCTCACTTTTGTTTATCTCTACTGTTGAGCCACTCAAGGTACAAGATGCATTGATGGACAATGATTGGCTCATTTCTATGCAAGAAGAGTTGAACAATTTTGAATGCAACAAAATGTGGTCATTAGTCAAGAGACTAACTAAGGAACACAATGTCATTGGAACAAAATGGATTTTCAAAAACAAGCAAGATGAAAATGGCATAATCATCTGAAACAAGGCAAGGTTAGTGGCAGAAGGGTACTCACAAGTTGAAGGTTTGGAATTTGATGAGACCTTTGCTCCCGTTGCTCGTATTGAGTCTATTCGCATCTTACCTGCTTATGCTGCTTTTAATGGTTTTACTTTACATCAAATGGATGTGAAGAGTGCTTTCCTTAACGGTCCTCTACAAGCAGAAGTATATGTATCACAACCACCCGGGTTCGTTGATCTCGATCACAAAGACTATGTCTATAAACTTCACAAGGCTTTGTATGGCCTCAAACAAGCACCTCATGCTTGGTATGATCATCTTAAGAAATTTCTACTCGATGATGGCTTTGTGAGAGGGGTGATCAATCCCACTCTTTTTACTAAGAGGGAAAATGATGATTTGATCTTATGCCAAATCTATGTAGACGACATCATTTTTTATTCTCCTAACATTCATTTGTGCAAGAAGTTTGCGGCCTCCATGACCAAGACCTTTGAGATGTCACTCAATGCGGACTTGAAGTTCTTTCTCGGATTTCAAATTCAACAATTTCAAGAAGGAATTTTCTTGTCCCAAACCAACTATGTCGAAAACCGACGCTAGTCCATGCAAGACACCCATGCCAACCAAACTTGTTCTTACTGAAGATACAAACGATATCCCATTCGACCCATCTCTTTATCGCTCTATGATTGGTTCGCTGCTTTATCTTTGTGCATCTAGACCAGACATCATGGTAAGTGTAGGCATATGTGCAAGATTTCAAGCTTCCCCTAAGGAAAGTCATCATAAGGTGGTTAAGCATATTCTTAGATACCTTGTTCACACCCCAAAGCTGGGTCTATGGTACCCCAAGGATGCCAAGTTTGATATCATTGGGTACACGGATGCGGATTGGGCCGGAGATAAAGTGGGATGGAAGTCTACCTCCGGTGCATGTTAGTTTCTTGGACGCTCCTTGGTAAGTTGGTCCCCGAAGAAGCATAATTGTCTCTCTCTCTCCACCGCCGAAGCAGAATACATTGCAATCGCAAGCTGTGCAACTCAATTACTATGGATGAGGCAAACTTTGAAGGACTATGGTATCACTTATAGACATGTGCCCCTTCTATGCGATAATGAAAGTTCCATCAAGAGAGAACCCTATTGATCACCCTCGCACCAAGCACATTGATATTAGGTATCACTTCTTGTGAGACCATGTGCAAAAATGTGATATTGATATTGCTCATGTTGGTACGGATATGAAACTTGCCGGCATTTTCACCAAACCATTGGATGAAGCAAGGTTTTGACAGCTTCGGCGTGAACTTGGTATCTTGGAGCTTGGTAACATTATGTTAAATCTTGTACCCATGCATACATTTACTTCATGTCGATCTTGATGTAGGCATATATTTAGGGGGAGAAACTCAATTCATGAATCCACTTCTCTATATATAATGCACAAATAAAACAAACACTCTGAAAGCTACTATGTCCATGTGACACAAAATGGTGCTTTCAATGATGGAGTTGTTCCCGTGAGCCCAAGGATAATATCTTAGCGGTAGCACGACACACGTACTCCCACATGGTGGCCTTGGCCACAACACTTCCTCATGGAAGCATTATAGATTCATGCATGGAGTCAATCATATGTGTTTCTAGTTACTAATCATGTGGTTTCATCTCTATGTTTCTGCTTACACACACACACACACACACACACACACACACATATATATATATATATATATATATAGGATATCACTATTCTAATCACAACCATCGTGCCGCCGCCGTCGGCCCTACCACTAACCGCGCCGCCGCCAGCCCCCGCCACTCGCCGTTGTCGGCCCTACCACTAACCGTACCACTGTCGGCCCTACCACCAATCGCGCACCACCTCCAGCCCATGCGCCGTCGTCGGCCCTGGACCCCTCCTGCCGTGTCGGGCTGTGGATCTCCGAGCACCGCCGTGACCCTCTGCTTCCCTGCCGGACCTTACCTATGAGCCACTGCCGGATGCCCCTCCACCACGCACCGCCGGCGTTAGAAAACCACAGCGTGTTGCCTCCTGCCCCAGGCCCTCACCAGCAGCTCCCGCCCCATGTGCTCCACCGAATTCTCCCGCCTCCGTGCAGTTCCACTTCACCGAAGATGCCAGTCCACTTCGCCGGTGGTGCGCCTCCGTCGGGCCCTGCCTCCTCAACATCGTCGGTGGTGCTCTTACACCAATGGAGCGCCCTGGATCTGGTGACACCACCATAGCTCGCAGCCCACACCCCGCTGCCATGTACCTCCTCTCGGTGATGCCCAACACCATGATGCCCCGTTGCATTCTTCCTCCCCCCATGGACGCATCTGGTCCTCTTGAGTCGTTGGACATCTCCTGCGTTATTGTCGGTCCACCGAACCATTAAGTTGCTGCAGTATAGTGGGAGGGGTCACCGCCTCTCCATGATTCTCTCTCCCTCACCTCATTCTCCTGCCCTAAAAAGAGAGGCGCGGAGATATAGAGATATGGGAGTTGAGAAGATCCTGCTGGATGTGAAGTTCGACCAAAGAAACTGTTGTAGTTCGATGTACTTAACAAGGCTGTCTAAAGAGATGATGATGTGTAGTAATTGTTTTCCTTGTTGTTATACTCCACCAGTACTAGCTTGAATCTGAAAACTTTCATACAAATGGTCATTTGCATGTTACTGAGCATCTCGTTCTCTTCTCGTGCCCATGCTGCAGCCCCTGTACTTTTCTAGATGAATTTGGTGATGTAGCTGGATTTGAATTTGGATGGAGCAACGCAGCCTATGTGTACAGTTGGTGATGCAGCTATGGATATTGTGCATGATGCTGCTACTATGTGGAACAGGGTATTTTGTTTGATCTAAAAACTGTTCGGATTAGTTCCCACAAAAAAGAATGTTCGGCAGGTCAGATACAAAAACAAGTGAAGTTCAAAATGATAGCAGACTGGGACAAAATGATAGCAGTCTGGGATAGAAATAATGGGTGAACTCTGTAACAAAAGTTAGTTGAAGCACAATGTTTGTGGCATATGCAGAAAAAAGATCAAGAGGAAATAAGATAACACTGGAAGTCTGTGTGTGATGTGTGTGCAAAAAATGTTCAGTTTTTATTTGCCCTATTCATAATGAAAAGAATCTTAGAAGTTTGAATTTAACAAAACGAATGGTCAAATTTAACTATTATGTAAGAAAACATTTTAGTTGCATGTTTCGTAACTGATGCAATTTGTTCAGTAAATGCCGCTCATTCCGTGTTCAAGTCCAATGTGTTCTGTTTGTTTCCGCAACTCTTCCTTGTGTGAATGCTTATATTTGAGTAAAAGCTCATGTTTTGTTAAATAATGGCACTCAAAAAGGCAGCTTCTCGCAAAACAAATCACAACGAAGTTCACCGGGAACCCCCCCACACAACGCTTAAAGTTTTACACATAAGAAGTGTACAAGTTCAAAATTAAAAGCAAAACCTTTCTTACAGGCAGGGTAGTTCATTCCAAACAAGTGTGAAAAAGTACCCCAAAATGAAAACAAAAAATTTAAATCCAAGGAAAGTCACATTAAAAGAAACGCTAAAAATTTAAAATGCTGGCAAATTCAAGAAGTTTGAATTAAATACACAAAACAAAAACTCAATGTTCTAATAAAAACATTTTTCCCATTTCTAAAAGGACAACCAAGAAGTTCAAAATTGAAAATATAGATCAATTCAAATATAGATAGTATGGAAAACCTAGAGCTTTTTTGAGCTGTTCTTTGTGTAATAAAACCAAGAAGTTCAATTTAAATAGGAGAGTTGTTCGATGTTTATAAAAATACTTATATTTTCCCCATTACTAAATAATAAAGTTGAGATGTTCACCATTCTAAAAAGGAGCTTCAAGAATTAAATAACACATTAGCAGAAAAGGAAGTTCAAAAATAGCAAAATGATAAGTTCAAAAAATGGAAGCGCTAAAAATCACCTATATAATAAGAGTTAGTTTTATTTTGGAATATCCAAAAACTTACGAGGATGTTGATATTTTAAAAATATGGAAGTTCAAACAAAATTAAATCAAGAAGTTCTAAAAAAAGAAGTACTTCAAAACTCTCTATAAAAACGGGTTTCCCCTTTGTAAAAAAATTAAAGAAGTTCAAATTAAAAAGAGGAACATTTCAAAATCATTTATAGAAACTAACTTTCCCCGTTCTAAGAAAACTAGAAGTTCAAATTAAAATAATGGTGTGGTTCAATGTTTATAAAAAGGGATTTTCTCCGTTAATTAAAAATAAAACTAAGAAGTTCAAAATTTTAAAATGGTGAAGTTGGATGTCTATAAAAAATTCAGATATTTTCACGTAATTGAGAGAAGTTCAGTTTGATAATTGCCAGAAGTTCACGTACTACGCGGTGTGCATTTGTATGAGAAAAAAGAATGAAAAAGCAAAGGCCGAAGGTTTTGTTACTAGAAGTTCAAGTGCTCAACCCGAGAAAGTTCAAAAATTCTTGTGAGAGCGGTTGAACAAAAATACGTGACAAAAAGCTTAAAAGGTTTGTTGCAAGAAGTTCATGTGCTCCTCCTAGCATAGTTCAAAATTCATGTGTGAGACGTCCGTCGTTCATTTACATGTTGAAAAAAGGAAAAAAAAAACAACGTTGTTTTGCCATTTTAAAAACTGCTCTCAAACGACAATGAATTTGTAACACATGTCTACATGAAAAACTTCCTGCTATTCATAAGCTTTCCAACGGTATGTTATGTGCTACATTTCGATGAACGGTTTATAATTTTCATGTATACCGTTTAAAACATGTTTTTATATATACACAAAATTCTTTTGAACCATCGCGAGTGTGAAAAACTGATCAACACGGGAAAGTTGTGTGTTTTCAATAGCTTTCCATTGTTATATCATTTGCTCAATTCTGGTAAGTGGTTTGGGAGTTACGGGAAAAAACAACACGTCAAAAATAGAGTGAAGTTCAAACAGAACTGCCACAGAAGTTCAAGTACTTCACGCAGTGCATTTCCATTCGTGATGAAGGCAGAAATCCTGATCTCGCCATTTTCTAAATTACATGAAAATGGCTAGGAATTATAAAAAACTTTTCATACGAAAAAGTTTCGCATTTTCGATAGCTATCCAACGGTATATTATTTGCCCCATTCCGACAAAGTTTGTAAAAATTAAAGCCAAAAAATGTTTTTAACCATTTTCGAAATTGACTTAAAACCGTAAAGAATTGGAAGAAAATTATATACCAAAAAGCTTTGCATTTCTTCAAGCTTTCCAACGCCATATCATTTGCTGCATTCCGACGTACGGTTTAAAATTAACTCGAAAATACGACCTCAGTGGAACTTGGACCGTTTTCTAAATTACTCTTAAACCGTTCAAATTTAGAAAAAAACATTGGACATGAAGAAGAAGCGCATTTTCATGAGCTTTCGAACGCAGTATCATTTGCCTCATTTGGATAAGCCGTTTAGAAATGACATTGAAAATACGAACCCGACTATTCGGTTTGCGAAATTCTATGATTTTCAAATTACTCTTTAACCATAGGGAATTAGAGAAAAACTTTCTACATGTGGAAGGAGCAGATTTGTAGCAACTTTCCAACACCATATTATTTGCCTCATTCCGATAAACGGTTTAGAAATGCCATCGAAAATATGATTCACGTTTTTTGTATGAAGAAAAACGGTTTTCAAAATTGCTTACATTTTGCCAAAAAATTAAACCGCCTATAGCCTGCAACGCAGAAACTCCCCGACCCACCCCAACCTAACCCGCCTCCTACCGCCGGAGGCAACTGTTGCAGGCGAGCGAGCGATGGCGGCAGCCAGAGCAAGGGAGCCCGCGGCACCGTGACGGGTCACTCCTCCGCCACCGATCCGTGACCTACTCTGGCGCCTCCTCTCCTCTTTCGTGGATCTCGTCGTGAACAAGCGAGCGACGGCGGTAGCCTGAGCAAAGGGAGGCCTCGACGGCATGGAGGGTCAACACAGGATCCGGCGACGCCGTGATGGTGGTGGCGCCTCCTCCCCCGCTAACCCACAGCGATGCATCAGTGCTAACTGTACATCAGTACATCATGCTCAACATGTCCATCCATCAGTTCGACTGAAAGTACACCAGGGAGAATAGACAACAAAGTTTAATAACGCCCATCGTTGCAAGTTCAACTTATATGTTACCTTCAGTACATGACATGTTACCCATCAGTTGTAGGAAAAAAGGCAGAAAGATTAATCCCAAAATTGTTGAAGGTCATTGTAGAAACATGCAAGGCGGCACACGCAGGGAGGGTTTGATGATGAGCCAAGCGGATATGAGGTGCCACCTGGTTGGGTAACACCAGAAATAGCCCCCGGATACTTCAACACTTCAGGCAGATTTCAAGCTACACCAGAATCATCAGAAGCATGGTTTGGTTCTTCTCCGTAGAAAACACAGCTTACTGGGAATACAAGCTTTGCCACTGCTGTGGTGCAGTGTAACGCCCGGATAATCTCGCTACAGTAATCCCACTCTAATCATGCCACGTCATCCCAATTACTGTTGCTAAACGTCCGTCAGTTCAAACCGCGTCAAATTCAAATTTAAAATTAATGTCGACAATAAAATTTTCAAAAATTGAAACAAAAATGTTTGGTGGTTGCCAAATATTACAAAGGTAATTACGGCGCAGCAAACACATTTTTATAAAATGTCTAAATAATTTAAAGTGATTTAAAATAGAAAAGCAAATAGATAAAAACAAAACAGAAAAACTAAAACTAAA
>NC_041386.1:468333398-468360657 GCF_002162155.2 Triticum dicoccoides
CCCTTGCCCGCGCTCGTTGAGGCTCCCCCTGCTGCCTCCCTCCGCCGGAGCCACCACGCTCACTGGCCCGCCGCTCACTGTGCCCCCCCCTTGGTGCTACTGCTCAAGCAGTGGCCGCGGCCATAGCCGGCACCGGCGCCGGACCCCGGTAGCCCGTGGATGCGCCATTTGGGCAGCGCCCAACACCCGGCGTGCCGCGCCGCCGCGCCTGAGGTCTGCGGTCGGGCGCCCACACGCCCTTCTCCCGTTACGCCCGATCCGCTTAGGCCCCAGGGGCCACTAGACAACGGGCCCCACGCCCAGAACAAAAAAAATGTGTTATATAAAAAAAATTAAATTAATTAATTAACTTAATTAATCCTAATTTAATTAACCTAATTAACTACTTAACCTAATTAACTACTGTTAATTAACAGTATAGCCAATGACAGGTGGGCCTGCTATCCAGTTTGACCAAGTCAAACTGCTGACTGGACTAGCCTAGTCATTGACAGGAGGGTCCCACTAGACCCCTTTGACTAGTCAACGGTCCCAGTTGACTGTTAACTGGGAAGTCAACTGGACCCCACCCGTCAGCCCCTTTAGTACATTGTTGTGTACAAGCTGTGGGTACACTTAGCAATTTCACCTTTAATTTTGAAATAATAAATAAATTCAGAAAATTTTAGAAATTGTTTAAAACTTTGAAAAATCATATAAAATAAACCGTAGCTCGGATGAAAAAACTTTGTACATGAAAGTTGCTCAAAATGACGAGACGAATCCGGGTACACTCTCCGTTCGTCCGCCACACATCCCTAGCATAGCAAACACGCAACTTTCCCCCTCCGGTTCATCTGTCCGAAAACGCGAAACACCGGGAATACTTTCCCGGATGTTTCTCCCCTTCACCGGTATCACCTATCCCTGCGTTAGATCACCTCTAGCACCACGTTTGTCATGTTATGCTTTGATTGCTCTGTTATTTATTGTGTTCCCCCTCTGTTACTTTTCCGGTAGACCCCGAGACTGCCGCTGATGCCCCTGTGATCGACTACGTCGACGACGACCCTCCTTCTTGTCTGAGCAACCAGGCAAGCCCCCCCCCCTTGATCACCAGATATCGCCTATTCTTCTCTATACTGCTTGCATTAGAGTAGTGTAGCATGTTACTGCTTTCAGTTAATCCTATACTGCTGCATAGCCTGTCCTTGCTACTACTGTTGTTACCTTTACCTGCTATCCTACTGCTTAGTATAGGATGCTAGTGTTCCATCAGTGGCCCTACACTCTTGTCCGTCTGCCATGCTATGCTGCTGGGCCGTGATCACTTCGGGAGGTGATCATGGGCATATACTATATACTTTACACTGTTACATTACCTGTGATATTGTTCGGAGATGGGGGCTGAAGGGGCAGGTGGCTCCATCCCGGTAGAGGTGGGCCTGGGTTCCCGACGGCCCCCGATTGTTACTTTGAGGCAGAGCGACAGGGCAGGTTGAGACCACCTAGGAGAGAGGTGGGCCTAGCCCTGGTCGGTGTTCGTAGATACTTATCATGTTTAACGAGATCTTGGTATTTGATCCGAGTCTGGCTACTGGCCTATACGCACTAACCATCTACACGGGGAAAGTTATGGGCACTCGACGTCGTGGTATCAGCCGAAGCACTTCGTGACGCCAGCGACTGAGCGGCGCGCGCCGGGTTGGACCGCGTAACGTGACTTCCTTTGAAATGGAGGTTGCTAGGTCTGCTCTCCGGCCGCGTACACAACATGCAGGTGTGCTATGGGCGATGGGCCCAGACCCCTGTGCACTTAGGTTTAGACCGGCGTGCTGGCCTCTCTGTTGTGTCTAGGTGGGGCTGCGACGTGTTGATCTTCCGCGGCCGGGCATGACCCAGAAAGGTGTGTCCGGCCAAATGGGATCGAGCGTGTTGGGTTATGTGGTGCATCCCTGCAGGGAAGTTAATCTATTCGAATAGCCGTGATCTTCGGTAACAGGACGACTTGGAGTTGTACCTTGACCTTATGACAACTAGAACCGGATACTAAATAAAACACACCCTTCCAAGTGCCAGATACAACCGGTGATCGCTCTCTCATAGGGCGACGAGGGGAGGATCATCGGTTAGGATTATGCTATGCGATGCTACTTGGAGGACTTCAGTCTAATCTCTTCTACATGCTGCAAGACGGAGGCTGCCAGAAGCGTAGTCTTCGAAAGGGCTAGCTATTCCCCCTTATTCCGGCTTTCTGTAGTTCAGTCCACATATGATACCCTTATTCCATTTGATACCAATGCATACATATGTAGTGTAGCTCCTTGCTTGCGAGTACTTTGGATGAGTACTCACGGTTGCCTTCCCTCTTTTCCCCCTATCCCTTCTACCTGGTTGTCGCAACCAGATGATGGAGTCCAGGACCCAGCCGCCACCGTCGACGACGACTCCTACTACACCGGAGGTGCCTACTACTACATGCTGCCCGCTGACGACGACCATGAGAGGTTAGGAGGATCCCAGGCAGGAGGCCCGCGCCTCTTTCGATCTGCATCTCAGTTTGTGCTAGCCTTCTTAAGGCAACCTTGTTTAACTTATATCTGTACTCAGATTTTGTTGCTTCCGCTGACTCGTCTATGATGGAGCTCTTGTATTCGAGCCCTCGAGGCCCCTGGCTTGTAATATGATTCTTGTATGACTTATTTTTTTGGTAGAGTTGTGTTGTGATATCTTCCCGTGAGTCCCTGATCTTGATCGTACACGTTTGCGTGTATGATTAGTGTACGGTCGAATCACGGGGCGTCACATGCAGCAAGGTCCACAATGTCCCCAACAACAAATATTTTCCTTCCCTGGCGCATGCAGAAAGGCACGGACACCCACGCTTCCACCAATCGCCCCATCAACATCAATCATGCATGCTGCAAAAGAGGTTGTGATGGGAATACCAAGCCAAAGAGACAGGAATGTTCACCACTCTAGCAGGGTGCAAAGTAGAAGATATGAGCCGTATAGATAGGAGCAACCTCACAACATATCTGACCAAAGAATGCCGTACAATGAGAGACGGAGAGCTTCATCAACATTGCTCCCTCCAAAGAGATGCATTGAGGCATGTGCCGAGGGTGACACCATCCGCGCCCATACACCAGGGTGAACAACAAACACCGGATGCAACACATAGCTATACACATGTAAGTATCAATTTAGAAAAAGCATACAAGCACAGTCCATACCATAGTACAGTAACCACCCCATCTAACATTTTCATCACCGTGTTTTGTCTGCTCACTGTTGCGTGCAGCCCCTAGCATTGAAGCTTACGTTTTGCCGATGCTAGAGATGTGGTTTGAAACTTTCAAAGAAGCAAAGTACTTCTACAACATCTATGCAAATCACGCGGGTTTTGCTATTAGGGAAGGTTCTAAGGTTAATATTAGAGTCTACCTTTATTGTACGTGCTATGGAGTCTATGAATCGAAGGTTTTAGATGCGAATGGACAGAGGAACAAGACCACTGCCAGGACTAACTGCAAGGCTAGAATGAGGGGAAGAAGGAAAATGATAGAACACTTGTCGTAAAGGAGATATGTTGGGAACACAACCACATCTAGTGCTCAGCCCCCAAATGCTTGTCTTCTTGCACTCCCACAAACACTTTGACAACACAATCTTGGAGTACGTCAAGTACCTGTAGTTCAAAGGCATTGAATGTAGGGTAACGCGACAGAAAACAAAAAAAATTCCGATCTACGCACCAGCCCAGAACCACTATGGAGACTGCGTACAAGGTTTGATCTTTTTTGTTACCGACTCGTAGCGTAGCGCAGCGGACAGCCCTTCGGGAGGCACTCTTGAACTAAGACCAAAACTACGATCTCTCTACAGAGTTGCACACATAAAGGGCATAAAGGGCATAAAGGGATGACAAGGGGAGCTCCATGAAGGAGCTGCACCCTTGAACGTCCCACCTTCATGGGCCCCCCAAGGGGGGTTCCTTGATCCCCAAGTCCTTCTAGAAGCCTTTTGGGAAAAGCCCCAAAAGGTGGCTTTCCATAAAAATATCCAAAAAGCACTTTCACTATTCATGATGACATTTTTCAGCGTCCGTTAGAACTGAAAAATTTATGTGGGCTTAAAACATTTCGAGTACCCACTAAAATAATTTTCAGCGCGTTCTGAAACAATTCCAGATTAGTGATTTTCATCTGCGAAAAGCAAACAAAGCGGTCCCGGCAGCTCGGGAAAATTTCCGGTTTTTCTTCCGGTAAAATCCCAGAAGTTTCCAGAATGATTCTGGCACCCTCCAATAATTTCCAGACATGTGCCGAAACCAATTTGACTTAATGGTATACCCTAAAAAAACTTTTAAGTTTCACCGAAACTATTCCGGTGTTCTCTCTCCGGAACTCTTCCGCTGTCTCCGAAACTTTTCCGGTGACTTTCTCTCAGACTCCTTGTCTAGCATTCAGCAGATAGATGACCCTTAAGCGTGTGACCCTATAGGTTCGGTGAAGCATAGAAATGACCAGAA
This sequence comes from Triticum dicoccoides, assembly GCF_002162155.2. Taxonomy (NCBI): domain Eukaryota; kingdom Viridiplantae; phylum Streptophyta; class Magnoliopsida; order Poales; family Poaceae; genus Triticum; species Triticum dicoccoides. Next base: position 468,337,912 of record NC_041386.1, read on the forward strand.
CTCTTTCGGATCAATGATCAACATCGGAGTCGTGGACACCCATATTGACCCATGTACCCACATGAACGAATATTCGAGTGGACCTCCAATTGCCGTGTGATATTCTTGTTGATTCGCGATATGTTACAAATAACCGAGGTGAGATGTATTGGCATCCCCGTGGATCAACAACTTTGTCCACTATGCCAGTTACCTCGTTACCGGTATTGTTCTCTTTTCTCGTTCCTGTGTTCCGGCATCCCTATGATCAAATCACAATGTGTCTGGCCATACGATGATGGATATCGTAACACCGAGAGGGCCCAGAGATATCTCTCCATCGATGGAGGAGCAAATCCCAATCTTGAGCTATCACTACTGCAGGATGCTGCTAACACGACACTACGATCAAAGACCCTTTAACGAAACTGTGTGCGATGCATTAATCGCAAATGGTGATGTAAAAAACCATCAAAAAAGATGCAAAACATTTGCGATGGATGATACATCAAACACGGTTCAGATTTTAGTTGCGTGTGCGATGAGGGGCATACGGTTGATCTGTACGAACTGTTTGCGATGAGACAAAAAAACAGAAATGGGCAGCCAGATCAAGGTTTGTGTGATATACGACATACAGTTCACTCCGATGAACCGTTTGCGATGATTGAGGTGAACACAAACGATTCGGCGTAACAAGATGTGTGTGATACCCGACAAACAGGTCGGTAATCAGAATTGTGTGCGATCATTATAGACAACACATATGGTCTTATTTTGTGAATTGTGTGCTCGTCAGGGCATACAGTTCAACAAACCAACCTGTGGGCGATAATGTAGAAGATCTCTGTCGAATACATGCTACTAACCGTCTGCGATGAGATTGACAGGATAAACAGAGATATATATATACAGTCTGCTTAATTTAGCCCTTCTTCTTGTTGTTGTTGTTGTTGGATGGCCCCGCGACATGGTCTTGGCGAGGACGCTTCTTGCCGCTGACCGTTGGCTTTTCATCGCCCTGCCATCGTCATCGTCGTTGCTGTTGTCGTCCTCTTCCTCCTCGTTCGACCATTCCTCATCATCATCATCGTCGTCCTCTTCTTCATCCTCCGACGACTCCTTGTCGGTCTGGTTGTCGTCTGACGACTCCGGAGGCGGCGTCCCTTCCATGAACCGGATATAATCGAGGTCTGTGCTCGACGCCAGACTCATGGAAGACGAGTGGGATGATCCCGATGTTGACCTATCATCGGGCACCAGACTGCTGGCCGAACTGTCGTCCTTGCTGTCGCTCGACATGGCTGCAGAGTGTGTGCCAGTGTGTAGTGCGGCCTGCCCGGGACGATGAAGATGGTGGACACTTAAGCGCGTGGGGTATGCAGATAAGAGGAACTGCCAATTGAAGTGGGGGGTTTTTCTTGCGAGGGGGGGATTGAAGCGGGGGTTGACGTATTATCTAACCACTGATATAATCAACCGCAATTATTTGTACCCAGTCGCTCCGAATTCCCGGGGTTGCGCATGACTCCTATTGGCTATTTGGCTGGTTTCCTTTTTCAAGACAAAAACAAGGAACGAGTTTTGGATTATGCACCGATACCGGTACGAACGGAGTAGGATAGTTGGCAAGCAATACATTGAGCTCTTCTTATTGATAAAGCCATTAATAATCAAACTAGAAAGGAAAAGAAAAAAGACAAAGAAAAATATCTGCATGAATCTTCGCGTAACATCAATGGCATAGGACCTAGATGTGCATTACTTAGAACACATCTAGATGTGCTTTAGCAATATTGTTAAACAAAACCCCTAATCATCATTGCAAACAGTGCATAGAACATGGCTAATGCGACAACCCCAACTGCACATGCTAGTTCCTTCCTGTCTCTTTCTTTCATGTGTTGCATGTGATTGATTCTTTCTTGCTTCATCATATTGATTGTACATTCCAGATCAGCCAGTTTCTTCTTCAGCTTTACGTTATCTTCTGCGAGCTTGGTAACAACACTCCGAGCCCTACCATGCCATTCTTCATCCAGCCAGCTAATAAAGGCACAAGCCTCTTATCCCTTCCAATATTAAATAGTATTCTAGATGAGCGGTGGCATTAACTAAAGTAAAATGATGAACTTAATTAGCACTAACCTCTAAGGGGCAACTGAGAAACCGCCTGCCAATGTCAAATCCCTCCGTACATACACGTCGAGCGGGAGTGTCCCCGTGCACACAACTCAGCTTTTGGTACTTTTCGGTGGCGCAAAACTCGGAGTCGAACTCGTGTTGCGGGAGTCTGGAGTCATGCTCCGGATCCGGCGACAGATCGCTTTCCTGGGGGGGGGGGTGTCATTCAGGACAGATTCAGCAAGGAGCTATACTTTGGACATGATAAAATAGATCAGGATAGATTGGAACCTGACAGGACGATTCGGATCCATAGTACACCTGCCTTCTGCTCACCTTAGGCAAGTGCTCGGCGGCGACCGCCGTTGTGGCGGCGATATGAGCAGGAGCAGCCGCACTGAAACCATCAGCACCACTCATCCGCATTCCCTCATTGTCAGCGCCATGCAAGGGAATTTGGAGGCTATGTAGGGATTTGGGGGAAATGGGGAAACTGTGGAGATAAGCTAACGGTCGGGAACTACTTATGGCACTATATGTTGTATTCGTCACACTGTTTATACATGTCGTTTGTGTGTTAGGTATTACAACGTCACACATGATTTCCCCACCAAATTGTGTGAGAAGACAACATAGGTTAGACACGGTTGCCGTTACATAACCGTATGTGATGTACTACCCTGTCCATATAATTGAGTTACGGTGAGATACCGTGTAAATAGTAGCTCTACAGGTATATCCGTAAAAAAATAGCTGCTCGGCATATAGAGATGGCGGCGGCGGCCTAGGCAGTGGCTACCAGAGAAGAGGTCAATCATCGGTCTGTGGGCGGTGGCAGCGTCATAGGAGGTCAATCCTCGGTCTACGACGGGAGATAGGAGGAGCTCAACCATCAAGGTCGGCTGTAGCATGATTCGAGCACATCCATCGCGGTCGATGGCGGGATAGTGGAGGTTGAACTTTAGGCGGCAGCCGCACTAAGCTTTGCTGCTCGACCCTGCTGTCTCAGCGTGCTGCCGCATCGGGCTTGTCTGTCTGCTGGGTGGAGGTCGTCGCATGGCTAATTAATTAAGGTATTCTTTTCGTGAGTGGCTTAATTAAGGTATTCAATTCCTAAGGATTGTGTTGTACTACTACTCTGCGTGTAAATTGACTGGCCATTAATTTTTGTCATTGCACGTCTGCATAACAACATGGAGCGCCCTCAGTAATTATTAAAATAAAACCTTGTGATTTATGCACGCATCTTTGGGCAGCAGTTAATCCATGTATTAATGTTATTGTTTTGTTTTTAGTTACCATTCGTGTGCGGCAGATGAGACGATCTCAATGGATGAAGAATCGGAAAACCACATATTTTATCGGTGGCGTGACAGAGTTCATGAATTTGGCTAGAAGTACAAAGAGGAGAATTGGTGATGCGGATTACATCCTCTGTCCATGTACTGATTGTGCCAATACAGAGTCACATGAAGTTGCAGATGTCCAGATGCACTTAGTCTCTAGGGGATTCATGGATGGATATACACGTTGGACCAGACACGGTGAAGAGGAGGTCATGGATGAATATACCTAGTGTAGCGAGATGCCAAACCCCGATCAATGTCACATGGATGTTGAATCTAACTGTTGGGGAACACAATATTTCAAAAAATTCCTACGATCACGCAAGATCTATCTAGGGACGCATAGCAATGAGAGGGGAGAGTATGTCTATGTACCCTTGTAGACCGAAAGCGGAAGCATTAAGAAACGCGATTGATGTAGTTGAACGTCTTCCCAATCCAACCGATCAAGTACCGAACGCACGACACCTCCATGATCTGCACACGTTCAACTCGGTGACGTCCCTCGTACTCTTGATCCAGTTGTGGCCGAGGGAGAGTTTCGTCAGCACGATAGCGTGTTGACGGTGATGATGAAGTTACCATCGCAGGGCTTCACCTAAGCACTATGATGATATGATCGAGGTGTGTATCTGTGGAGGGGGCACCGCACATGGCTAAAACAATTGTCAACTTGTGTGTCTATGAGGTGACCCCTCCCCCATATATAAAGGAGGGGAGGAGGGGGCCGGCCGGCCTCATGGTATGCCCGCAAGGGGGGATTCCTACTCCTACCAGGAGTAGGTTTCCCCCCTTTCCTGGTCCTAATAGGAGGGGGAAGGAAGGGGGGCCCGACCCACCTCCAAATTCGGATTGGGCTTGGGGGGGGGGGGCGTGCCCCCACCTCTTGGCCGCCTCCTCTCTCTTCCAATAAAGCCCATGTAGGCCCATTAAGCCCCCCAGGGGGGGTCCGGTAACCCCCCGGTACTCCGGTATATGCCCGAACTCATCCGAAACCATTCCGGTGTCCAAACATAACCTTCCAATATATCAATCTTCATGTCTCGACCATTTTGAGACTCCTCGTCATGTCCGTGATCACATCCGGGACTCCGAACTACCTTCGGTACATCAAAACACCTAAACTCGTAATACCGATCATCATCGAACGTTAAGCGTGCGGACCCTACGGGTTCGAGAACTATGTAGACATGACCGAGACTCATCTCCGGTCAATAACCAATAGCGGAACCTAGATGCTCATATTGGTTCCTACATATTCTACGAAGATCTTTATAGGTCAAACCGCATAACAACATACGTTGTTCCCTTTGTCATCGATATGTTACTTGCCCGAGATTCGATCGTCGATATCATCATACCTAGTTCAATCTCGTTACTGGCAAGTGTCTTTACTCGTTCCGTAATGCAACATCCCGCAACTAACTCATTAGTCACATTGCTTGCAAGTCTTATAGTGATGTGCATTACCGAGAGGGCCCAGAGATACCTCTTAGACAATCGGAGTGACAAATCCTAATCTTGATCTATGCCAACTCAATAGACACCTTCGGAGACACCTGTAGAGCATCTTTATAATCACCCAGTTACATTGTGACGTTTGATAGCACACTAAGTGTCCCTCCGGTATTCGGGAGTTGCATAATCTCATAGTCATAGGAACATGTATAAGTTATGGAGAAAGCAATAGCAATAAACAAAACGATCATAGTGCTAAGCTAACAGACGGGTCAAGTCAATCACATCATTCTCTAATGAAGTGATCCCGTTCATCAAATGACAACTCACGTCTATGGTTAGGAAACTTAACCATCTTTGATTAACGAGCTAGTCAATGTAGAGGTATACTAGTGACACACTATTTGTCTATGTATTCACACACGTACTAAGTTTACGGTTAATACAATTCTACCATGAATAATAAACATTTATGATGATATAAGGAAATATAAATAACAACTTTATTATTGCCTCTAGGGCATATTTCCTTCAGTCTCCCACTTGCACTAGAGTCAATAATCTATATTACATTGTAATGATTCTAACACCCATGGAGTCTTGGTGCTGATCATGTTTTGCTCGTGAGAGAGGCTTAGTCAATGGGTCTGCAACATTCAAATCCGTATGTATCTTGCAAATCTCTATGTCTCCCTCCTTGACTTTATCGCGGATGGAATTGAAGAATCTCTTGATGTGCTTGGTTCTCTTGTGAAATCTGGATTCCTTTACCAAGGAAACTGCACCAGTATTGTCACAAAAGATTTTCATTGGACCCGATGCACTAGGTATGACACCTAGATCGGATATGAACTCCTTCATCCAGACTCCTTCATTTGCTGCTTCTGAAGTAGCTATGTATTCCACTTCACACGTAGATCCCACCATGACGCTTTGCTTAGAACTGCACCAACTGACAGCTCCACCATTCAATAAAAAGACGTATCTGGTTTGTGACTTAGAGTCATCTGGATCAGTGTCAAAGCTTGCATCGCCGTGACCATTTACGATGAGCTCTTTGTCACCTCCATAAACGAGAAACATATCCTTAGTCCTTTTCAGGTATTTCATGATGTTCTTGACCGTTGTCTAGTGATCCACTCGTGGATTACTTTGGTACCTCCCTGCTAAACTAATAGCAAGTCACACATCAGGTCTACTACACAACATTGCATACATGATAGAACCTATGGCTGAAGCATAGGGAATGACCTTCATTTTCTCTCTATCTTCTGCAGTGGTCGGGCATTGAGTCTGACTCAACTTCACACCTTGTAACACAAGCAAGAATCCTTTCTTTGCTTGATCCATTTTGAACTTCTTCAAAACTTTATCAAGGTATGTGCTTTGTGAAAGTCCAATTAAGCATCTTAATCTATCTCTCTAGATCTTAATGCCCAATATATAAGTAGCTTCACCGAGGTCTTTCATTGAAAATTCTTATTCAAGTATCCTTTTATGCTATTCAGAAATTCAGTATCATTTCCAATCAACAATATGTCATAATGCTACAGAGCTCCCACTCACTTTCTTGTAAATACAGGCTTCTCAAAAAGTCTGTATAAAACCATATGCTTTGATCACACTATCAAAGCGTATATTCCAACTCCGAGAGGCTTGCACTAGTCCATAAATGGATCGCTAGAGATTGCACACTTTGTTAGCACCTTTTGGATCGACAAAACCTTCTGGTTGCATCATATACAACTCTTCTTTAAGATATCCATTTGCCAAATTTCATAATCATAAAATGCGGCAATTGCTAACATGATTCAGGCGGACTTAAGCATCGCTACGGGTGAGAAGGTCTCATCGTAGTCAACTCCTTGAACTTGTCGAAAACCTTTCGCAACAAGTCGAGCTTTGTAGACAGTAATATTACCGTCAGTGTCAATCTTCTTCTTGAAAATACATTTATTCTCTATGGCTTGCCGATCATTGGGCAAGTCAACCAAAGTCCATACTTTGTTCTCATACATGGATCCCATCTCAGATTTCATGCCCTCAAGCAATTTCGCGGAATCTGGGCTCATCATCGCTTCCTCATTGTTCATAGGTTCATCATGGTCAAGTAACATGACCTCCAGAACAGGATTACCGTACCCCTCTGGTTTGGATCTTACTCTGGTTGACCTACGAGGTTCGGTAGTAACTTGATCAGAAGTTTCATGATCATCATCATTAACTTCCTCACTTACTGGTGTAGGAATCACTGGAACTGATTTCTGTGATGAACTACTTTCCAATAAGGTAGCAGGTACAATTACCTCATCAAGTTCTACTTTCCTCCCATTCACTTCTTTCGATAGAAACTCCTTCTCTAGAAAGGATCCATTCTCAGCAACAAATATCTTGCCTTTGGATCTATGATAGAAGGTGTACCCAACAGTCTCCTTTGGGTATCCTATGAAGACACATTTCTCCGATTTGGGTTCGAGCTTATCAGGTTGAAGCTCACATAAGCATCACAGCCCCAAACTTTAAGAAACGACAACTTGGGTTTCTTGCCAAACCACAGTTCATATGGTGTCGTCTCAACTGATTTCGATGGTGCCCTATTTAATGTGAATGCAGCCGTCTCTAAAGCATAACCGCAAAACAAGAGTGGTAAATCAGTAAGAGACATCATAGATCACACCATATCTAATAAAGTGCGGTTACGCCGTTCGAACACACCATTACGCTGTGGTGTTCCAGGTGGCGTGAGTTGCAAAACTATTCCGCATTGTTTCAAATGAAGACCAAACGCGTAACTCAAATATTCTCCTCCACGATCAGATCGTAGAAATTTTATTTTCTTATTACGATGATTTTCCACTTCACTCTGAAACTCTTTGAACTTTTCAAATGTTTCAGACTTATGTTTCATCAAGTAGACATACCCATATATGCTCAAATCATCTGTGAAGGTCAAACAATAACGATACCCGCCACGAGCATCAACACTCATCGGACCGCATACATCAGTATGTATTATTTCCAATAAGTCTGTTGCTCGTTCCATTGTTCCGGAGAATGGAGTTTTAGTCATCTTGCCCATGAGGCATGGTTCGCAAGCATCAAGTGATTCATAATCAAGTGATTCCAAAAGCCCATCGGCATGGAGTTTCTTCATGCGCTTTATACCAATATGACCTAAACGGCAGTGCCACAAATAAGTTGCACTATCATTATTAAACTTATTTTTGGCTTCAATACTATGAATATGTGTATCACTACTATCAAGATTTAGTAAAAATAGACCATTCATCAAGGGTGCATGACCATAAAAGATATTACTCATATAAATAGAACAACCATCATTCTCTAATTTAAATGAATAACCGTCTCGCATCAAACAAGATCCAGATATAATGTTCATGCTTAACGCTGGCACCAAATAAGAATTATTCATGCCTAATACTAATCCCGAAGGTAGATGTACAGGTAGCGTGCCGACGGCGATCACATCGACTTTGGAACCATTTCCCACGCACATCGTCACCTCGCCGTTAGCCAATCTTCGCTTAATCCGTAGCCCCTGTTTCGAGTTCCAAATATTAGCAACAGAACCAGCATCAAATACCCATGCGCTACTATGAGCATTAGTAAGGTACACATCAATAACATGTATATCAAATATACCTTTCACTTTGCCATCCTTCTTATCTGTCAAATACTTGGGGCAGTTCCGCTTCTAGTGACCAGTCCCTTTGCAGTAGAAGCACTTAGTCTCAGGCTTAGGTCCAGACTTGGGATTCTTCACTTGAGAAGCGACTTGCTTGCCATTCTTCTTGAAGTTCCCTTTCTTCCCTTTGCCCTTCTTATTGAAACTGGTGGTCTTGTTGACCATCAACACTTGATGCTCCTTCTTGATTTCTACCTTCGCAGCCTTTAGCATCGCGAAGAGCTCGGGAATTGTCTTATCCATCCCTTGCATATTATAGTTCATCACGAAGCTTTTGTAGCTTGGCAGTGATTGAAGAACTCTGTCAATGACACTATCAACCGGAAGATTAACTCCCAGCTGAGTCAAGTGATTGTGGTACCCAGACATTCTGAGTATGTGTTCACTGACAGAACTATTCTCCTCCATTTTGCAGCTATAGAACTTGTTGTAGACTTCATATCTCCCAATCCGGGCATTTTCTTGAAATATTAACTTCAACTCCCGGAACATCTCATATGCTCCATGACATTCAAAACATTGTTGAAGTCTCGGTTCTAAGCCGTAAAGCATGGCACACTGAACTATCTAGTAGTCATCAGCTTTCCTCTGCCTGGTGTTCATAACATCTGGAGTTGCTCCTGTAGCGGGTTTGGCACCTAGCGGTGCTTCCAAGACGTAATTCTTCTATGAAGCAATGAGGATAATCCTCAAGTTACGGACCCAGTCCGTGTAGTTGCTACCATCATCTTTCAACTTAGCTTTCTCTAGGAACGCATTAAAAATTCAACGGAACAACATCACGAGCCATTTAGCTACAACAACATAGACATGCAAAATACTATCAGGTACTAAGTTCATGATAAACTAAAGTTCAGTTAGTCATATTACTTAAGAACGCCCACTTAGATAGACATCTCTCTAATCATCTAAGCGATCACGTGATCCATATCAACTAAACCATGTCCGATCATCACGTGAGATGGAGTAGTTTTCAATGGTGAACATCACTATGTTGATCATATCTACTATATGATTCACGCTCGACCTTTCGGTCTTAGTGTTCCAAGGCCATATCTGCATATGGTAGGCTCGTCAAGTTTAATCCGAGTATTCTGCTTGTGCAAAACTAGCTTGCACCCGTTGTATGTGAACGTAGAGCTTATCACACCCGATCATCACGTGGTGTCTCAGCACGACGAACTGTAGCAACAGTGCATACTCAGGGAGAACACTTATACCTTGAAATTTAGTGAGAGATGATCTTATAATGCTACCGCCGTACTAAGAAAAATAAGATGCATAAAGGATAAACATGACATGCAACCAATATAAGTGATATGATATGGTCATCATCATCTTGTGCCTTTGATCTCCATCTCCAAAGCACCATCATGATCACCATCGTCACCGGCTTGACACCTTGATCTCCATCGAAGCATCATTGTCGTCTCACCAACTATTGCTTCTACGACTATTGCTACCGCTTAGTGATAAAGTAAAGCAATTACATGGCGATTGCATTTCATATAATAAAGCGACAACCATATGGCTCCTTCCAATTGCCGATAACTGTGTTAAAAAACATGATCATCTCATATAATAGTTTAGATAATCACGTTTTGACCATATCACATCACAACATGCCCTACAAAAACAAGTTAGACGTCCTCTACTTTGTTGTTGCAAGTTTTACATGGCTGCTATGGGCTTAGCAAGAACCGTTCTTACCTACGCATCAAAAACCACAACGCGGTATAGTGATTGCTTTTTGATCTTCAGAAAGAACCCTGCTCATTGAAATCGATTCAACTAAAGTTGGAGAAACTAACACCTGCCAGCCACCTGTGTGTAAAGCATGTTGGTAGAACCAGTCTCATGACCGCAGTCATGTAATGTCCGTCCGGGCCGCTTCATCCAACAATACTGCCGAATCAAGAAACAACTAGTGACGGCAAGCAATATGCATATACCCACGCCCACAACTCCTTTGTGTTCTACTCGTGCATATAACATCTACGCATAGACTTGGCTCGGATGCAACTGTTGGGGAACGCAGTATTTCAAAAAAATTCCTACGATCACGCAAGATCTATATAGAGATGCATAGCAACGAGAGGGGAGAGTATGTCTACATACCCTTGTAGACCGAAAGCGGAAGCGTTAAGAAACACGGTTGATGTAGTCGAACGTCTTCGCGATCCAACCGATCAAGTACCGAACGCACGGTACCTCTGCGATCTACACACGTTCAGCTCGGTGACGTCTTTCGCACTCTTGATCCAGTTGAGGCGAGGGAGACTTTTGTCAGCACGACGGTGTGTTGACAGTGATGATGAAGTTACCGGCGCAGGGCTTCGCCTAAGCACTATGACGACATGACCGAGGTGTGTATCTATGGAGGGGGGCACCGCACACGGCTAAAACAATTGTCAACTTGTGTGTCCATGGGGTGCCCCTCCCCCGTATATAAAGGAGGGGAGGAGGGGGTCGGCCGGCCTCATGGTGCGCCCCCAAGGGGGGATTCCTACTCCTACTAGGAGTAGGTTTCCCCCCTTTCCAAGTCCTAATAGGAGGGGGAAGGACGGGGAAGAGGAGAAGAAGGAAAGGGAGGCCGACCCCCTCCCAATTCAGATTGGGCTTGGGGGGGGGGGGGCGCCCCCACCTCTTGTCTGCCTCCTCTCTCTTCCACTAAAGCCCATGTAGGCCCATTAAGTCCCCGGGGGGTTCCGGTAACCCCTCTGTACTCCGGTATATGCCCGAACTCATCTGAAACCATTCCGGTGTCCAAACATAACCTTCCCATATATCAATCTTCATGTCTCAACCATTTCGAGCTCCTCGTCATGTCCATGATCACATCCGGGACTCCGAACTACCTTTGGTACATCAAAACACATAAACGCATAATACCGACTGTCATCGAACATTAAGCGTGCGGACCCTATGGGTTCGAGAACTATGTAGACGTGACCGAGACTCATCTCCGGTCAATAACCAATAGCGGAACCTGGATGCTCAAATTGGTTCCTACATATTCTACGAAGATCTTTATCGGTCAAGACGCATAACAACATACGTTGTTCCCTTTGTCATCGGTATGTTACTTGCCCGAGATTCGATCGTCCGTATCATCATACCTAGTTCAATCTCGTTACCGGCAAGTCACTTTTCTCATTCTGAAACATCCTGCAACTAACTCATTAGTCACATTGCTTGCAAGGCTTATAGTGATGTGCATTACCGAGAGGGCCCAGAGATACTTCTCCGACAATCGGAGTGACAAATCCTAATCTTGATCTATGCCAACTCAACAAACACCATCGAATACACCTATAGAGCATCTTTAGAATCACCCAGTTACGTTGTGACATTTCATAGCACACTAAGTGTTCCTCCGGTATTCGGGAGTTGCATAATCTCATAGTCATAGGAACATGTATAAGTTATGGAGAAAGCAATAGCAATAAACTAAACGATCATAGTGCTAAGCTAACGGACGGGCAAGTCAATCACATCATTCTCTAATGATGTGATCCCGTTCATCAAATGAAAACTCATGTCTATGGTTAGGAAACTTAACCATCTTTGATTAACGAGCTAGTCAATGTGGAGGCATACTAGTGACACTCTGTTTGTCTGTGTATTCACACATGTACTAAGTTTCCGGTTAATACAATTCTAGCATGAATAATAAACATTTATCATGATATAAGGAAATATAAATAACAACTTTCTTATTGCCTCCAGGGCATATTTCCTTCACTAACATCGGGGCAGAGGCGTCAAGCTACCAATGGAACACCGGAAAGTCGAAACGCCCACTGGAAAACCAAGACGTCGACGCAGATGGCGACGATCTTGATATGCCAGATTTTGTTGCTATGATTGCAGATTTCGCGGGCCCAAAAAAGGATTTGATTGGGTACAAGGATCTTCCAACCATTGATGTGGACGCCAAGAAAGAATTGTATCCAGGTTGCAAAAAGAAATATTCCAGGTTGAGTGCCACCCTGGCGCTTCTCAGATTTCAAGCAGCAAACGGTCTATCAAACAAGGGCTTCACAGAGATGTTAGGTCTTTTTGAAGAAATTCTTCCGGAAGATAATGTGCTCCCCAGAAGCATGAATGAAGCGAAGAGAATTGTTTGCCCATTGGAACTTGAAGTATAGAAGATACACACTTGTGTGAATGATTGTATATTATATTGTGGTGAGTACAAAGATTCATGTGCATGTCCCACATGCAAGCATCCACGATACAAGCGTAGGAGAGGAAAGGACAAGTACAAATTGGACGGCGAGATCAAGACAGGAATCCCGTTCAAGGTTGTTTGGTACTTGCCTTTAATTCCAAGGTTGAGGCGTTTGTTTGCAAACCCTAGAGAGGCAAAGAGGTTGCGGTGGCATCATGATGAGCGAATTGCGGATAGGTTATGAGGCACCCGAAAGATGGGGATCAGTGGGTATTACTCGACAAAAAGTTTGAAAAATTTGCCAAGGACCCTAGAAGTATAAGGCTCGGGGAGTGCACTGACAGGATGAATCTCTTTGGCGATATGAGCACCAATCACAACACATGGCCGGTGCTTCTGTGCATATATAACCTAGCTCCTTGGTTGTGTATGAAGAAAAAAAATACATTATGATGTCAATGATTATCCAAGGCCCGAAGCAACCTGGAAATGACATCGACATTTACTTTTAGCTACTGGTAGAAGAACTGCTGACAGTGTGGATAGATGCGCCCGCTGTAAAATGTTATGATGCTTACAGAAAGGAGATTTTCGATCTACATGCGATGCTGGTGCACACCATTCAAGATATGTCGGCATTAGGCAACACATCGGGGCAGAAAACAAAGGGAGATGTAGGGTGTGTCACATGCATGGATAGGAAAACTAGCAGAAGACTTCCCAACTCACACAAAACAGTGTATTTGCATCATCATAGGTTCTTGCAGAAAAATCACACATACCGAAAGATGAAAGATGAATTTGATGGTACGGCAGAGGCAGGTGCGGGCCCAAGACCCTATGACGGGGAGGTGGTCCACAACATGGCTAAAAAAATTAATGTTGTGCTTGGCAAGAACCAACCTTTGACGGTGAAACAAACACCCAAGGGTCAAGTGTTTAAGAAGAAATCGGTGTTCTGGAAATTACCTTACTGGGAGATTCTACGTGTACATCACTACATCGATGTCATGCACATAGAGAAGAATGCATGTGAAAGCATCCTTGGTACTCTGCTCAAGATTAATGGTAAAAGAAAGGATGGTGACGGTTCACGGCTTGATATGCTTGCTGATCAATCAAAACGCAAGAGTGAAGCAGAAGATGATGACAAATTCATCAAAGTTCGCTAGACTTACAATTTCAGTACAAAAGAAGCAACACAGTTCTTCACCTATTTGTTGTCAATTAAGACACCCTCTTCCTACTCCGCAAACATCAGAAGTCTCATGGATGTGAGCTCAGGTAAAATGAAGTTGGGACACATGAAGTCACATGGTTGCCACGTAATGTTGACACAAATCCTCCCGGTGGCTATCAGGAATCTGATGGACAAAGATATAAGAAACACACTCATTGACCTCTGTGATTTCTTGAACCAACTATGGCAGAAAGTTGTAAATCCTGAAGAGTTGGATCATATGCAAGAATATTGTCCAACCTATAGATGTTTTTCCCACCGTCATTCTTTGATGTCATGGTCCATCTCACTGTGCACCTTGTCGACGAGATAAAGTATTGTGGTCCTGTGTTTCTTCGCAACATGTTTCCCTTCGAGCGGTTCATGGGAATACTGAAGCGCTTTTGTCGGAACCGAAACCATTCAGAGGCAAGCATCCTACAAGGTTATACCCACTAAAAAAATAGTGCGCTATAGCGCGTAGAGAATTGTCTCGCTAAATTAATCAATGTACAATGTCTCGCTAATAGCATGCTATAGCGTGCTATAGCACGCTAATAGTATATTTTCAGGGGCGACACTATTTTTTGTAGCGCACCATTTTTTCATTTGTTATACCGCGGGGGAGGTGGTTGAGTTTTGCACCAAATACATGAAACAAATACCTATAGGTTTGCCCCTCTCTCGCCATGAGGGAAGGCTGAAAGGTAAGCCAGTCCTTGCTGGCATGCAAATGGCTGCACCCGGAGAATTGGCAGAGAAAGCCCATTTGACGGTACTTCTTAACAGCCCAGTTCTCATCGCTTATGCCGAAGAACACTTGGCGGAGATACGCCAAAGCTTCTTACCAATGGTGCCTTCATCAGATGTGGAGATGAAGGATCACACTAAGAACTACGCCGAATGGCTGAAGAATCGTTTGGCACAAGGATCCATCAATGACATTGCTACGTGGTTGGCACAAAAGCCATCACCTACGGTGTTGATGTACCAAGCATATGCCATAAATGGATACACGTTCTACACTGAGAAACATGATCAGAAGACCTCGTATCAGAACAACTCCATTCGAATAGAATGCATGACTGTAAATGAAGCTGATAAAAGGGTATATTATGGAACCATCAAAGAGATATGGGAGCTTGACTATGTGAAAGTTAAGGTGGCGTTATTGAGGTGCACATGGATCCCTCTTGGTTAGGTAAGAATTGATGAGTACCGGAAGACATGTGTTAACGGGACAACAATGGCATATCACGCGGGCCCATTCATTCTTGCGAGCGATGCTAACCAGATTTTCTTTGTGGAAGACCCCTTACATAAGAACGGCCATTTAGCGATGCATGGGAAGAGAAGGATATTGGGTGTTGATGATGTTGCCGATGAGGATGAGTACGATGAATTTGATGAGTTGCCAGCCAAGGGATCACGCACCCGTGTAACAGAGCAGCGTAAAATCATCAAAAACCCCAAGTTCATTTGGGGTCAACTTAATGATCCTAGTTCCCCATGTACATGGGAATTAAGCCACAAGACTAGTATTTATGCCTACCCTGCAACTTAATTCGTTCAATTTAGAACTGTTGCGTGTACTGAATTTGTGAGTTATGCTCGGTTTTCTGTTGATGTAAGAACCGTTAATATGTTGACCTTGATATGTTGTCACCTCAGGCAATGAATATGAACTGTTTATTATTATTATTATTATTATTATTATTACTATTATTATTATTATTATTATTATTATTATTATTATTATATCATAGAGGTAGCACACTCAATTGATATTACCACAGTATGTGTGAACAAAAATATGCAATCTGGTTTGCGAATAACACATGGTTCGTTGATGAAAGCTGTGTGCCGACCAAACCCTGCCATGCCGCCCACGATCTGAGTCGTGCTTTCTGATTGGCCATAAGCCAAACCCCATGGATCGTACGTCTGCACCGTTGGATGCTCCCAGATCGAACGGTGATCCTCATCCCTTTCGATAGCACATGCAGTTCCGGTTGTAATTTTATTTTTATGCACAAAATGCATGTTAATCTCAAAAAATATCTTAAATATAGCTAACGATACCTGAAATGTGCCAGAAACAAACCCGTGGTATAATGGTGATTGCGTACCATGGAAATTTTTATGAGGCCAAACGATGAAGTCATCGGCCACAGGAGTTTGAATTGACACGTCTCCTTTTGGAAAACCACGATCCTTCATGTGAGATGCTCCAGTTTGGAAGGAGCGGTCATCAAAACTTATGCCAAACTTTACCAATTTTTTTCCACAGGGTCGTGAGAGCACGCCATGGTCACACATCGATTTTGATGATGTCCGAACTCCATCCGAATTTCTTGTAATTAAAATACCAACTAGGCCTATGCCAGTGGACGCACCTCGAACAAACGCATGCAAACTCACAAAGCGACGCACAAATGATATGTACACCTTCTTTGTTAGGCTGATAGTAAGGGGGTATCATAGCTAGTATCATGCATGCCAACTAGGCAATTTTGATGAGCTGTCATAGAATTAATTAAATGAAGAAAGAGAGGGTTAAGTATCATATCATGAAACCGTATCATAATAAATGCTATGCTACTATGTGTCATGCATGACAATATAAATAAAGTACTACATATGATACTAGCTACTCTATGATACTATGCATTAGAGCAAGTACACAACAGAGTGACATAAGACTAGCCACAATGGGTAGTAACATAGTACGTTACTAGCTAGTCTATGTTACTACCTCTATAGTGGGGAGTAATATATGTGTAGTAACATGCAACACTTCATTTATTAGGCTATAGAGTCATCTTGCCTTGAGATGTGTGATGTTACTCATACTACTAGTAACTAGCTATGTTACCACTTTCCTCTATTTCTTCATTTATTGCTTGCCACATCATCTATTTTATCAAGATACGTGTGATGTTACTACCTATGTTACTCCC
The DNA here is from genome assembly GCF_002162155.2 of Triticum dicoccoides. Lineage (NCBI taxonomy): Eukaryota > Viridiplantae > Streptophyta > Magnoliopsida > Poales > Poaceae > Triticum > Triticum dicoccoides. The sequence continues at coordinate 468,354,878 of NC_041386.1, forward strand.
ACTGTGGGTAGTCTAAGAAGGCTATAAGGAATAAAATAATATATATGTGCTTATTAGTGGGAGGAAAGAGAAGAGAAGCGGGCTCTTGGTTAGTAGAGCCAGCTGCAACATGAGACCCAAGACACTTTGTGAGGATGTAAGGTGGGCCAACTATTGATAAGCTAGTACGTATTTAAAACTTATGATTGTACATGCCCGCTAAGAGGTTGGATGTATATGACATGGCAACTTATTATAGCCGACCCTTGGCTGTATTATTAACCATGCTCTTAGTGAGGTAGCTAGTATATCATAGATGACTAGCTAGTATCAGACTAGCCACAGTGGGAGTAATACTTCAGCAGTAACATCGACTCCAACTCAGCAAACTTGCGTATGTGGCAATAAGTTAATGAGGAGAGAGATAGTTTCAGTAACTTAGCTAGTTAATGTAACATCACATGTCCGAATGCAATATGAGTCTATAACCTAATAAATGAAGCTTTGCATGACACTACAGTTATGTTACTACCCACTATGAAGGTAGTAACATAGTCTAGGGATATGTGTATGTTACTAGTGTGTTACTCTCCATTGTGGCTAGTCTCATACTCCCTCCTTTCCAGTTTAGGCTGGTTGTAATGGTAGTATCATAAGCGGTATCATGCATGCTAACTAGACTTTCTAGATGATGTGGCACACAAATAAATGAGGAAAGAGAGGATGTGGTATCATATCATGATACCATGTCATATTAAATGTTGTACTACTACTTTGTGTGATGCATGAAAATTAATAAGGCAACCTAAGATACCAACTTATGATACTATGCATTATGGAAGTAGCTAGTATCATACACTATCATATGCATGATACTAGTATACTATGATACTCCCCATTGCAACCAGCCTTATAGGGCTCAATTCAAAAATCTCACCAACCAAGGTAGATGGTGAGTGGTGGAATACTTTTTGTAGTTTGCAAAAATACCCAATTAATGCTTTTGTTTTCCTCAAAAAATTATGCTTTCCAATGTATTAATTGCAATACATGCATGCATAAAGTACATGCATTGGTCAACTTGCTCTTAATACTTGCATGCAATGATTTAATGCACCTTGGAATCTGGACATGTGATGGGGAACAACCAAATTGAGCCTTATAAAATGGCAAAACTAAAATTTTGAGATAAGCCTATAAACTAGAAAGGAGTGTGTATATATGCATAATACAAGTATATGATCGGCAATACCTCTGTAATGCGCGCATGCATAGTATCATAAGTTAGTATTGTAGGTTGCCTTATTAATTGCCATGCATGACACAAAGTAGTACAATATTTAATATGATACGGTATCATGATATGATACCACACCCTCTCTTTCCTCATCTAACAGTGTGCCACATCATCCAAAAAGTCTAGTTGGCATGCATCATACCGCTTGATACTCCCATATTATGACCAACCTTATTAGGGTGGCCATAGTGGGGGTATCATAGCTGGTATCATGCACTCGAGAATAGAAAATATGATGATATGGCAAAGAAGCAGTAACATAGGTGGATACCATAACATATATATATATATACATAAACACTATTCTGATCACAGGATCAAAATAATATTCTGATCACAACATGAACTTCCCGAGTAACGCGCCTGACCTTCCCCGAGTACTAGGTTGAACTTCAGCTAAAAGGTGTCCAAATGGGGCTTGCGATAGCTATGGACATCAGTATCATGACCCAAGTTAAATTTTTGGCAAAATGTAAGCGGTTTAAGAGCAGTTTTGAAAACCGTTTTTTCTTCATACAAAAAACACGAATCGTATTTTCGATCGCATTTTTAAATTGTTTATCGGAATGAGGCAAATAATATGGCATTGGAAAGCTGCCGCAAAACCGCTCCTTCCACATGTTGAAAGTTTTCTCTAATTCCCTACGGTTAAAGAGTAATTCAGAAAATCATAAAATTTCGCAAATCGAACACCCGAGTTCGTATTTTCGATGCTATTTCTAAACGGCTAATCCAATTGAGGCAAATAATATGGCGTTGGAAAGCTTATGAAAATGCGCTACTTTTTTATGTTAAAAGTTTTTTCTAATTTTGAATGGTTTAAAAGTAATTTAGAAAACGGTACAAGTTCCACCGAGTTCGTATTTTCGAGCTAATTTTTTAACTGTACATCCAAATGCAGCAAATGATATGGCGTTGGAAAGCTTGAAGAAATGCGAAACCTTTTTGTATATATTGTTTCTCCTAATTCATTACGGATTTATGTCAGTTTTGAAAATGGTTAGAAATGTATTTTTAACGTAATTTCTACAAACTTTATCGGAATGGGGCAAATAATATACCGCTGAAAAGCTACGGAAAATGCGAAACTTTTTCATGTTGATGGTTTTCTCTGAATCCTGACCATTTTCAAGTAATTTCGAAAATGGTGAGATCATTCGTTCTGCCTTTATCGCGAAACAGATTCTTCGAAAATGCACCGCGTGAAGAACCTGAACTTCTCGGCATGTCTACTTGAACTTCACTATGTTTTTCATGTGTTTTTTTTGCTCGTAGCTCTCCATCCACTCACCAGAATTGAGAAAGTGATATACCGGTGGAAAGCTGCTGTAAACACGCAACTTTTCTGTGTTGATCATTTTTTCATACTCGCGACCATTTTAAAAGTTTTTCATCTGATATTCATTCAGTGTAGTAGGTGAACTTCCTGTTGTTTTTACGTTGAACTTCTGTGACGTATTTTTCATTTGTAATTTTCTCATCCATTCGTCAAGTTTTACACAAATAGTATTTCTTTTGTATAAACCTCTCTCACAATATTTTTTAAAATTTCTCCGACGGAGGACTTGCACTTATATCAACAAACTTTTAGTCTTTGCTTTTTTATTCTTTTTAATACAAAATGCACACCGTGTAGTACGTGAACTTCTAGCAGTTATCAATCTGATCTTCTCTCGGATACATGAAAATATATGAGTTTTTTTTATGAATTTTTAATCTGATTTTCTTAATCCTTTTTTATGAAATTTTGAAGCGCTCTATTTTTAATAGTTGAACTTCTTGTTATTTATTTTTGAACTTCTTGCTTCCATTGTTTAATAACAAGGAAAATCTGAGTTTTCTATAATCATCGAACTTCTCCATCTTTTTAATATGGACTTCCTGGTTTTATTTCTTAATCTTTTTATGAAATTTTGAAGCGCTCTATTTTTAAAAGTTGAACTTCTTGTTATTTTATTTTTGAACTTCTTGTTTCTATTATTTAATAACGAGGAAAATATGGGTTTCTTATAATCATCGAACTTCTCTATCATTTTAATATGGACTTCCGGGTTTTATTTCTTTTAATCTTTTTTATGAAATTTTGAAGCGTTATATTTTTAATAGTTGAACTTCTTGTTTTTTAGAAATGGGAAAATTGGAGTTTTTTTTAATATATGACGAACTTCTTCGTTATTTCAAAATGAACTTCTTGGTTTACGTTAGAAACGAGAAAATTATGAGTTTCCGTAATAAATATTGAACAACTTCATTTTTTAAATTGAACTTCTTGGTTTATTATTTAGTAACGAGGAAAATTTGGGTTTTTCATATACATTGAACTATCCTAGTTTTCAAAATTGAACTTGTTGGTTTTCTCAATTTGGACTTCTAAGTGGCATTCATTTGCAACGGAAAAAATCCTAGTTTTGTAATAAACATCATACAACTTCTTGGTTATTTCAAACTTGAACTTCTTGGTTTATTCGTTAGTTCAACTTGAACTTCTTGGAAATCTTTGATTCTTATATAAATGTTGAATCGCCCCATTAGTTTAACTTGAACTTCGACTGCACGTTTTCCACCACCTCAAAATGAACATAGTGAGAAAGAACAAGCTAAATACATCAATGTTTCTAATGATCCTATTATGTGCAGAATGAATTTAAAAAACCAACCATATCCTCATGTATCATATGTTGGATTTCTATCTTGTTTGAAACTCACATTTTGACCACTAACTAAAGCTATGAACTTCCAAGGCCACGACCCATTAACATGATGAGCAGACAATTTTTTTGACACACTACACATTTCTTATTAATTTTTTTGAACTATTTTTGTTATTTAAATTTGACCTTCCGTTTGTGAGATATTTGGATGGTGCGTTCCTCATTTATTCAAACTTTGTGCAATGATCAAAATTAAAAGCTTAAATTGGAAGGTTGCTATGGAGTTACAACTTTGTACATTGAACTTCCTCACTTCATAAAAGAGAACAAAATAGATCACATATGAAGTTACAAAGATCCAAAAATTTATTAGGCCGCAAGCAAATACACTGAACTCTCTTAGAATCAATAAATGAACTTCCATTGTTTTCTTTTCTCTGATAAAAGCATTAGCCATTTGTTGAATTGAAACTCAAAATTTGTTAGGAATTTTTCTTTAGATATTTTAGAGTTATTTTTTCTGTCTACTTCCTGTTTTTTTTAATGTGCATTTTCAATTTGAACTCCTTTATATATTTTCACAACAGATCACTAAAACTCGTAATCAGCAAAGTGGGTTTTTTTCCTATGTTTTTCCCCTCGAAGTGATACATAGAACTTCTGCAAGTTTTCGCTAGCTTCCTATTTTTTATTTTGTTATACGACGACGTAATTGAGAAAATATTGGTGTTTTAGAGCTGATCGGTGAGGCCATGATAAAAAATTCTAGCTTTACTCTGAAACGCAAGTTCTTTTATTCACTGAGTAGTACCACATGTCCTTATCCACATCACGAGATGCTCTCCACTTTGGCCTTTTCCCTTCTTCTGGTTCACCCAAATCGTTAGCTAGCTCAAAGAAAACAATCGCTAAAAGTGGAGCCAGCGGTAGCAACTGCCTTGTACACACGGGAGGTGTCAGGGGAGCATGGAGAGGCGCCCGGGAAGCCGTGGAGTGCCTTGCGCGACATATGGGAGAGGCGTGGGGAAGGTCGGAGAGAGAAGTCAGGAAAGGTCGCTCGCCGTGAAGCAAGAAGTTCATAGCTCTCTGTAAAAATATAGTATTACAAGAACCTTACACATGGAGACTGCAGCAGCATAGCGCGGGCGACCACATCGGCCGGGCAGGCAATCAAGCATTTGTCAACTCAAATCAACTTCTATCAATTCTAATTAAATTGGAGGCAATCCGGTGGTAACAGCGTGCGTGGGGAGGGGTGGTGCTTGCTGGTCGCCGTGCCGTGAGCTTGCGGGAGAAGCGTCCCTGTCGACGGCGTCCTGGCTGGGAAGTGTAGGGCAGGAGACGCTGCCGCGAGGTGGTGGCGCATAGTGGGGTGGCACCATAGGAAGGTCGAAAACGCACGGCAGAGGCGAATCTGGACTGCCACATAGTGGGACGACGAAGGGAAGTCATGGTGCTTGGCAAGACAGAGCGGCGGCCCGATGGCGAAGTTGGGGCGGCAGCCGACGGCGCGCTCGAGAACGTGGCCGACAACATGCTCGTTGCGGCGGCCGGTGGCACACTTGGGAAGGCGGTCGGTGGCGCGCTCGAGGTGGCGGCCGGCGCCGCACTCAGGAAGGTGGGCCTGCCGTCGGCGGCGCGCTCATGAAGACGGCCGACGGCGGGAGGTGCGCTGGCGCCGGCAGTTGCGGAGGAGGGGTGCACGGCGCTGGATCAGGGAGGTTGGATCGGGGAGGAAGTGGTGGGCGTGGGCGTAGTTTTTTTTTGGTTAGTTCGGGAACACCTCCTCTGCTCCTATATAGGGCCCCGTGATCCAAATAGTTATTCTAATCCCAGGATTAGAATAGTGTTGT
>NC_041386.1:468361026-468411808 GCF_002162155.2 Triticum dicoccoides
ATAGTGTTACTATTCATCACCCAGGGTGCAGAATAAGTTATTTATCACCTGAGGTAATCTTACGATCATTTCATAATTAAATTACGTTTGGAATTCAAATAGTTACATTCCTATTGATTCGCTAGGTAAAATTTGACATAAGAAAATAAATATATAGGTCATAAGACAAGAAAATTTGCAGTTTATGTGTATTTTAGACTATATTTTTACGTTTGTAATTTTACATAACATAAAATATTTTTTACGGCGTTTATATATTTTCTTACGGTCCATTTTTGCGTCGGAAATAAGACAAAACTTACGGAACATAAAATTACGGTGCATTGATGGTAAAATAGAGGGGGGTAAAGAACAACTATTCCTCACCTAGGATGACGAATAGCGCGACCCTATATATATAGGAAAATGGTTGTGTACTCCTGGGAGTACGTACCCTCGCTTCTCATATACCACATAGATGAATTTTTTATACCACTTTATTATTTTTAATATACTTCATTAGTAATTATTAGATATCCTAAAATAAGTTCCATGAAAAAATTCATGTGAGTCTACATATTTTTAAATGTTTATGTATATACTGTGTTTGTACATGAAAAATATATATTACAAAAAATACATCGCAGATGATATTTTTTCAACAAAACTCGTATTGGGGTATTTTAGAATATTTAATGAAGTATATTGAGAATAATAAAGAGGTATAATTAATGCGTATATGAGATATATTGAGAATGGGAGTACATACTCCCAGGAGTACAGAAGATGAGTCATATATATATATATATATATATATGTATATATGATTCTCCCCACTATATAAGGTTGGCCATAGTGGTGGTATTATAGCCGATGATGTCATGCACTCGAAAATAGCAAGTATGCTGATGTGGCAAATAATTAAATATATATAAAGAGGGTTAGAGTAACATATAGGTAGATACCGTATCATGTTAAATGCGATGCTAATTTGTGTCATGCATGGCAATAAATATGATCTATATATGATACTATACTCTATGTATTATACTATATGCTACAATTAATTAAACGTAGTATCATACACTAGTATCATATATACTATATATTCATGATACTAGTATATGACACTCTCCAATATACTCGTGATTTCTTACCGTGGAAAAAAATTGGAGGCGAAACGATGAACTCATGTTTTCATTCGAACAAAAATATGATGTTAGGTAATGTAAATGTTTTCAAAGAGCACACGGTTCACTCACGAAAGCCGTGTGTGTCCACTAAACCGTGGCCGATGCACCCCCCACCCCTCAGCCACGCGCGCGATCTAAGTCGTTGATAATCCCCAAGTGCAAGGAATCATCGTAGCAATTTCCAAAGGTGGAAGTGATAAGTATGGAGTGTCGAACCCACAAGGAGCTAAAGGTAAGATCAATATTCTCTCAAGCCCTATCTGCCACTGATACGACTCTACGTACACCAAACGTTTGCTTCCAACTAGCAACGAGAAATAAAACTATGCTATGGGTATGAAGAGGATAACTTTGTATGATATCGAAGAGCTAAAATATAAAAGTAGGTGTTGTTATCATAAAATTAGAATATATTACTAAATATTATAAATAGCGAGTGTGGAATAATGGTGGACTGGTGTGCTGAGTTATCCTAGGCAATCGTTAACAAGACCGGTAATCACTATTGCAGTTTCATATGAGGGAGAGGCATAAGCTAACATACTTTCTCTACTTGAATCATATGCACATATGATTGGAACTCTAGCAAGCATCCGCAACTACTAAAGATCATTAAGGTAAAACCCAACCATAGCATTAAAGCATCAAGTCCTCTTTATCCCATACGCAGCAACCCCTTACCCGGGTTTGTGTTTCAGTCACTCACACAACCCACTATAAGCGAATCATAAACGTATTGCAACACCATACAGCGGGAATCCCTCACGCTTGCGTGACACGGAGGGCACCATAGGACATCACCAAAGTAAAACATACAACTCATACAATCTAGATCATCAATCAACCCAAAGACAAAGGATGTCTACTCAAAACATCATAAGATGGCAACACATCATTGGATCATAATATGTGGCATAAAGCACCATGTTCAAGTAGGGATTACAGCAGGGTGCAGGAGAGTGGACCGCGTAAAAGAGATGAGGATGGTGATGATGACGGTGATGTTGATGCAGATGATCACCGCAGAGATGATTCCCCTCCCGATGGCACTCTGGTGCCACCGAGAGAGAGGAGGAGAGGTTCTCCCCCATGTGCTTCCTCCTCCATGGCCTCCCCCCTAGATGGGGAGAGGTTCTCCCTCTGCTCCTTGGCCTTCATGGTGATGATGGCCCCTCCGGGATCCTCATGCATGCCCTCCGGTGATGATGGCCCCCTTCGGCAGGGTGCCAGAGAGGGCCTAGATTGGTTTTCGGTGGCTACGGAGGCTTATGGTGGCGGAACTCCTGATCTAGGTTAATTTTCTGAGGTTTCTGTATTTATAGGAATTTTTGCCATCGGTCTCACGTCAAGGAGGTGCCCGAGGCGTCCACGAGGCAGGGGCCCACGCCCAGGGGGGTGGGCGCGCCCCCACCCTCATGGACAGCTCGGGACTCTTCTGGCCCAACTCTTTTACTCCGGGGTCTTCTTTTGGTCCATAAAAAATCATCAAAAATTGGCATGTCAATTGGACTCCGTTTGATATTCCTTTTCTATAAAACTCAAAACAAGGAAAAAACAGAAACTGGCACTGGGCTCTAGGTTAATAGGTTAGTCCCAAAAACCATATAAAATAGCATATAAAACATCCAAGGTTGATAATATAATAGCATGAATACTGCATAAATTATAGATACGTTGGAGACGTATCAACATCCCCAAGCTTAATTCCTGCTCGTCCTCGAGTAGGTAAATGATAAAAGAAATAATTTATGAAGTGTGAATGCTAGCAAGTGCATAAGTTTCATCAATGATAGTTCAAATCACTTTTTCTAGCATCATTATATATCATAAAAGTATCTCATCTTCATAAAACTTTTCATGATCAAGTAACAAGCTATTCACATGTTAAAGTATAGATCATAAACTTTCTTGAAACTAACAAACTATATTCTCAGTCATCAAACAATTGCAATTCATCTTAGTTTCAGGAAGGGTCTATGTCAGAGCTTTGGTTTAGCAAACTCCACATACTCAACTATCATTTAATCTTTCACAATTGCTAACACTCACGTGATATTTATGGGTTCAAAGTTTTAATCGGACACAAAGAAAGATAGGCACTTATAGATTCGCCTCCCAACCTTTTACCTCAAGGGTAATGTCAACAATAATAGTTCATGATAACTTACATCCAATTGGATATATATATCAGGATCTTTCCAACACAATGTGCTTGCCAAAGGATAAAATGTAAAAAGGAAAGGTGAAGATCACCATGACTCTTGCATAAGGTAGAAGATAAAGGTAAAAGATAGGCCCTTCGCAGAGGGAAGCAGAGGTTGTCATGCGCTTTTATGGTTGGATGCACAAAATCTTAATGCAAAAGAACCTCACTTTATATTGCCACTTGTGATATGGACCTTTATTATGCAGTCCGTCGCTTTTATTTCTTCCACATCACAAGATCATATAAAGCTTATTTTCTCCACATTAATAGATCATACATATTTAGAGGGCAATTTTTATTGTATGCACCAATGACAACTTACTTGAAGGATCTTACTCAATCCATAGGTAGGTATGGTGGACTCTCATGGCAAAACTGGTTTAAGGAATGTTTGGAAGCACAAGTAGTATCTCTACTTGGTGCAAATAATTTGGCTAGCATGAGGGGAAAAGCAAGCTCAACATGTTGGATGATCCAAGACAATATACTTTATTTCGGATATAAGAAAACATAACCCATTACGTTGTCTTCCTTGTCCGACATCAACCTTTTAGCATGTCATATTTTAATGAGTGGTCACAATTACAAAATATGTCCAAGATAGTATATTTATATGTGAAATCTCTCTTCCTTCAATATTCTTTCATGAATTGTTCAAGTGACCAATTATACGTTTGCTAACTTTCAATAAGTTTACTAACGATACTTATTCTATGTGAAGTCATTACTCACCATGGTATAAGCATATGAAACATATATAAATTAAGATTTATGATATTCAATTCATTCAACCATTTCTCATAGGATATATGTGAAGCACGTGAGTAATGACAAACTACTCCAAAAAGATATGAGTGAAGGACACTGAGTAGTCAAATAATTAACTAGCCATGGGAGGATTCTTTTTCATTTAAGATTTCAGATCCAATGATTTTATTAAAACAACAAGTAAAATTGAAAATACACTCCAAGCAAAACACATATCATGTGACGAATAAAAATATAGTTCCGAGTAAGGTATACCGATAGTTTTCAAGACGAAAGAGGGGATGCCTTCCGGGGCATCCCCAAGCTTAGGCGCTTGAGTCTTCCTTGAATATTACCTTGGGGTGCCTTGGGCATCCCCAATCTTAGGGTATTTCCACTCATTATTATCCTCATATCGATATCTCACCCAAAGCTTGAAAACTTCAATCACACAAAACTTAACGGAACTTCGTGAGATAGGTTAGTATGATAAAGAGTAAACCATTCACCTTGGTACTGTCAAAGACAAAGATCGTAATTGTTCTCACACAATGCCTACTGTACCATATCATTTCTATAATTTATATTGAGGAATATAAGTCATAGAAACTAGAAAACAAGCAAACTATGCAATGAAAACAGAATCTGTCAGAAACAGAAGAGTCTGTAATGATATGAACACTAACCATACTTATGCTACTCAAAAAATTATGAAATAAATTGGTGCACGTGAGGAATTTGTCTATTAATCTTCTGCAAAAAGAATCAGCACTAAAGCACTCTTCTTCAAAAAATGGCAGCTAAGATCATGAGCGCAAAGTTTCTGCTTTTTACAGCAAGATCACAGTAACTTTCACCCAAGTCTTCCCAAAGGTCTTACTTGGAACTTTATTGAAACAAAAGCTATAAAACATGATTACTAAATTAGCTTAATCATGTAAACACACAAAAACAGTAAGGGTAAATATTGGGTTGTCTCCCAACAAGCGCTTTTCTTTAATGCCTTTTAGCTAGGCATGATCATTTCAATGATGCTCACATGAAAGATAAGACTTGAACATAAAGAGAGCATCATGAATAATATGACTAGAACATTTAAACCTAACCCACTTCCTATGCCTAGGTATTTTGTGAGAACACAATTTATGGGAACAAGAATCAACTAGCATAGGAAGGAAAAACAAGTATAACTTCAAAACTTTAAGCACATAGAGAGAAAAACTTGATATTATTGCACTCCTACAAGCATGTATTCCCCCCTCATAATAATTTTCAGTAGCATCATGAATGATTTCAACAATATAACCATCACATAAAGCATTCTTTTCATGATCTACAAGCATAGAAAATTTTCTATTCTCCACATAAGCAAATTTCTTCTCATTCGGAATAGCGGGATCACCAGTTCCTAGAGTTGGCACTCTTCTAAACCCTCTTTAGATGATAGTATTATTCATACTCCAAAAAATATAAGTGAAGTTCATGGAGATTTCTACATTTAATATAAACTAACTAATATCCAAGCTCAAAATGTATAAGTGAAGCACATGAAGCATTCTATAAAACCATACTCAAAAGATTTAAGTGAAGCACAAAGAGCGATTATATAAGATCATACTTAAAAGATATAAGTGAAGCACATGAAGCATTCTATAAATCAATGAAGGGCTATCTCATACTAGCATGGTTCCTCAAGGAAGAACTAAAAAACAAAAGACACAAATCGTGTGAGCGAAACAAAAACCGAGGTATACCGATAATTGTTGAAGAAGAAAGATGGAATGCCAACCGGGGCATCCCCAAGCTTAGATGCTTGAGTATACTTAGAATATTTTCTTGGGGTGCCTTGGGCATCCCCAATATTGAGCTCTTGCCTCTATTTATTCTTATCACATCGGTAACTCCTCGTTCTTCGAACACTTCATCCACAAAGAACTTAACAAAAACTTTGTGAGATCCGTTAGTATAATAAAGCAAATCACTACTTTTAGGTACTGTTGCAAACTCATTCCAATTTCATATTATAACTATATCTACTGTATTCCAACTTCACTATGGTTCATACCCCCCGATACTACCCATAGATTCATCAAAATAAGCAAACAACACACGAAAAACAGAATCTGTCTAAAACAGGACAGTCTGTAGTAATATGAAGGTTTATTAAACTTCTGTGACTCCAAAAATTATGAAATAAATTTGACAATTTGAACAATTTATACAGAAGTAATGTGCAAAAAATTTCAGACCCATTGACTTTCCAGTAAAAATATGTAAAATCACGCGCTACATCCAAAGTTTCTGTTTTTGTTCTGCACATAGTAAACAAGCAATCTAATCATCCTAAAACCAAAGCTTGGCACATTATTTTTATAATACAATGGATATATATAAGGGGATAATTATTTACAGAGAAACTTCCATGAAAAATTCTACATTGTTTTCGTGAGCATGAACACGAGTGCTCAAGGTCGACCCTCACTTGTTCAATGCTTAACTTTACAATCCTAGGCATTCGTTAACAAGACCGCTAATCACTATTGCAGTTTCATATGAGGGAGAGGCATAAGCTAACATACTTTCTCTACTTGGATCATATGCACTTATGATTGGAACTCTAGCAAGCATCTGCAACTACTAAAGATCATTAAGGTAAAACCCAACCATAGCATTAAAGCATCAAGTCCTCTTTATCCCATACGCAACAACCCCCTTACTCGGGTTTGTGTTTCTGTCACTCACGCAACCCACTATAAGTGAATCATAAACGTATCGCAACACCCTACAACGGGAATCCCTCACACTTGCGCGACACAGAGGGCACCATAGGATAGCACCAAAGTAAAACATACAACTCATACCAATCTAGATCATCAATCAACCCAAAGACAAAGGATATCTACTCAAAACATCATAGGATGGCAACACATCATCGGATCATAATATGTGGCATAAAGCACCATGTTCAAGTAGGGATTACAGCAGGGTGCGGGAGAGTGGACCGCGTAAAAGAGATGAGGATGGTGATGATGGCGGTGATGTTGATGCACACGATCACCGCGGCGATGATTCCCCTCCCGATGGCACTCTGCTGCCACCGAGAGAGAGGATGAGAGGTTCTCCCCCTTGTGCTTCCTCCTCCATGGCCTCCCCCGTAGATGGGGAGAGGTTCTCCCTCTGGTCCTTGGCCTTCATGGTGATGATGGCCCCTCCGGGATCCTCCTCCATGCCCTCCGGTGATGATGGCCCCCTCCGGCAGGGTGCCAGAGAGGGCCTAGATTGGTTTTTGGTGGATACGGAGGCTTCTGGTGGTGGAACTCCTAATCTAGGTTAATTTTCTGAGGTTTCTGTATTTATAGGAATTTTTGGCGTCGGTCTCACGTCAAGGAGGTGCCCGAGGCGTCCACGAGGCCGGGGCCCACGCCCAAGGGGTGGGCACGCCCCCCACCCTCGTGGACAGCTCGGGACTCTTCTGGCCCAACTCTTTTACTCCGGGGTCTTCTTTTGGTCCATAAAAAATCGTCAAAAATTGGCACGTCAATTGGACTCCGTTTGATATTCCTTTTCTGTAAAACTCAAAAACAAGGAAAAACAGAAACTGGCACTGGGCTCTAGGTTAATAGGTTAGTCCCAAAAACCATATAAAATAGCATATAAATGCATATAAAACATCCAAGGTTGATAATATAATAGCATGAATACTTCATAAATTATAGATACATTGGAGACGTATCAGTCGTGCGTTCTGATTGGCCCGAACCCAAACCCCACGGATCGTACGTCTGCACCATTGGATTCTCCTTGATTGAACGACGATCCTCATCCCTTTCGGCAACACATGTAAATGTTTTCAAATAGCCCCTCCAAAAAATGTTTTCAAAGAGCAGACGGTTCACACACGAAAGCCATGTGCCCGTGGCCGATGCGCCCCCTTGCTGCGCGCGCGAGATCTAAGTTGTGCGTTCTAATTGGCCAGAACCAAAAGCCCACGGATCGTACGTCTGCACCGTTGGATGCTCCCAGATCGAACGACAATCCTCATCCCTTTCGACAGGAAATGCAGTCCGGCTAGGAATTGATTTATATGCCAACATGCACGGTAAAATGCCAAAAAATGTCTTACATATAGCACACGAGACCTGAAATGCATCAAAAAATCAAACCGATGGTAAAATTGTGATTGGTTTAAGTGGGAAAATTTTAGAAGCGAAACGATGAACTCACGTCTTCATTTCAAAATTAGTACGTCTTCATTTCGAACGAAATTATTCTGTTTGTGCACACGAGTGCTAAGCGGCAACCGTTTTCATATGCCTTTCCGCGCGCACGGCAACTGGGGATATTTTTCACCCTTTTCACCTAGGCCACCAACACCCCCACCGTCCGCCCGCGTTTCACTCAACTAGTCCACCCAATCTCCTTCGCCAGCTCCCCCCTCCCCCAGATCCACAACAGAACCCTCTCCGGCGCCGCCGTGCTCACCCTGGCTGTGTGCCCGCTCTTCGGCGTCAAGCCTACCTCCACTGTCGTTCCCAACACGCGGCGGCCCGCGCCTCGCCGTCTTCGTTTGCTCGCCGGTCACCCTCGAGCATATCGATGCAGTAACCCTCGCCTCTTCTGTGGTCCGGCCAGGTTTGCACTAAGAAGCTTGTTAGTTACTGCTCTCCATCGCCGTGAGGCATATTTCCTCGCAATCCCTCTTCCAATTTCCGTTCCGTTGTTCCCAAGTTGGCTATAAAATAACGAAGAGCATATATTTGTTTGTTATCTACCTTCCTTACTACATATAAGCTGTATATGTTCCAATAAGTTACTGCCTATTTACAGATCGCGGGCGCCCAAGTCACACAAACTTAACAAATTAGCCATACATTTTCTAAATTATTGCATGGCATGTTTAGAAAGCTTGATACCAAGTTGTTAGTTTTATGCTTATCCTCCTTTCCTGAGTTCCGCATGTGTTCTCTGTAGATGCCGAGTGGCAGCGACATCACTCATTTAGGCCATGTATCTTCATCTGATTCGGACAACCCTAGGTCTTCAGCAGATTGTGAGGGATCAAGTAGTCTTGAATGGGATAGAGCTGCAATAATTACCCTCTTGGTCAGGACGCGGAGGAACACTCCAAGGAAGCCCACACACCGGCCTAAAGGTGTATATGAAGTAACCGAGATTGATTTAAAGTCCTAGGCTCCAACTAAACCAGATAAAGCACGCATGAGGTTCGGGAGTGTGTGTGGATTTGTTGGCAGGGCAAGGCTCAACATTAATTTATCGGGGTTTCGGAAGGCTGACACAGAAACACGGCGAAGGATAGTCCGGGAGATCATGGATCACTTCAACGTTCCAGAGCCATGGAGAATGCAGGTGGAACATGATGCACCGAAGAAGGCTAGGGATGCTTGGAGAAACTGGAAGCACGTGCTATACAAGAAGTACTTGAGTGAAGGCAAGGACCCAATCCCCGCATACCCCCAAATTACAAAGGCAGACTGGGAAGAATTCAAAAGGGTCAGGGCAACTAAAGAGTTTGTTGAGAAGAGTTTCAAGCAACCAGAACTTCAGAAGAAGAACATACAGCCCCACCGTATGGGTGTGGCAGGATACTACGGCATGAAACTGATATGGGAATAGGAGTACAAAGAAGTAGTAGCGGCGGGTGGGAATCCGGCCTTTAGTGAAATCAGGGGCGAACGCGCCAGAGACTTCTTGCGGGCATGTGCAAAGAGGTGTGATGACGGAACTTATCACTTTGAAAACGCAAGTGACGCCAAACTGTATGAAGTGATGTTAGAGGCTTCCAAGATCCCTAGAAGGTTCTACAGGAACTCGAGGGCCATGTGACATTTTGTCCATTGCTCTGGACACAAAAGATCCCCCTGGCCGTGCAAGGGGTATAGGCGTTAATGTCCGGCACAAGTGGGCTTTCACACTCAACAAAGAAGAGAGGCTGAGCATGGAAAAAGCGAGGAGTGAAATGAAGCAGAATGCATTGTATGAAAGGTTGAAGAAGGAGATTTATCCATCTGTTCAAAAGGATGTTGAGGAATCAATGATGATGCACAAGACTCTAACACTGACAGATAGCCAGCAGATGGGAGGGGGGCATGGAGGATGTTGCCTATTGCGTGACAACACTGCATAGGAGTAGCTGTGCATCAGCTGACCCCAGCAACACTGAGACTGTAGATGCTCGTGATGATGCTATATCTGATCTATCTAGAATGAAGGACAGACTGAAGGGCGTGCTTACACATTATGAAGGTACATTAAAATGTGCAACAGCCTGGGTTTTCCCATCCTTCTTGGAAGATGGCCTCTTCTTGGACAATGTGCCATTGAAGCCGGGCTGTGTGAAGTGCTACGTGACTGAAGTAAAGCCTGGATTCAATGAATTTGCCCTGAATAATTTCCTAGGAGACTTCAATGAGCAAAGTACCTTGGGAGAAACACTGTTACATCACATCTAGTGGCCACGAAAGGAAATAGAGTTCATCGATGAGATTCCTGAAGCCCCGCCAAGAGCAACCACTGTCGCCCCTCAACAGGTGACGCTCTCCTTGCCACAGCAGCTCTCACGGGCTGATGCATCAACCTGTGATCAGCCGACCCAACTTTGTAGCGTACATGCCATGTCATCCTCCGCCCCAAAGCAGCTAGTGGCAAGGCCTACAACTGCTGATGACGCACCACCGGTTCAGATGCCGGCCGCTGAAGCAGCAGGGAGAGACCCAGCTGCAGCACATGCTCAGCAGACCAACCAGGTGGAACAGACTGTTAAGCAGTCTGATGCTTCGGAACCGCATGCTAAGTAGTCTGTAGGTCCAGAACCAACTGCTCATCAGTCCGTCGGTCCGCAGGCGCGTGATCAGCATACCAATGCGTCAGCACTTCCTGCTCAGCAAACCAACGCGTTGGCACGACCTCCTCAGCACACCGACAAGTTGGCACCACCTGCGCAGAAACCGGACATAGTTTCAACACATGGTCAACAATCCGATGCCCTGCTCCTACAGCCCAGTAGTCCGTCACAGTAGCACCACCAGCTCAGCGGTCCGGCATAGATAAACCGTCTGCTAATGTAACACCCCGATGTAATGTTGCTACAGTAACCCCTGGGGTTAAGTATATCATTTTGCTAAACAAGTGTTTGATCATCCTTGGTTCTCTCTCACTTCGAATTCCAGTTGAATTCAATTTCAAATTCTGAGTGAAATTCAAAATTGCTCAAACATGAAAACTAAAATGTTCATCATGTGCCAAATAATCCACAACTAATATTGGTGGTGAACCATTTTTGCAAAGGGTTTAAGTGGCCTAAGCAGCTTAAAATAGTGACCTAAGCAATATGTTAAATGCCTTTTTATTTTATAAAATTGGCAAACTTTTTCAAAAAGGTCTCACAATATTTTGTGGCAGTGCACTTTAATTCATTGGAATTGTTTTGGCCATTGGCATATTTTTTTGCAAAGTCAATTGTGGCTAAAAGAAAATGCAAAGCAGCAAAAAGGGGAAAATCAAAAGGAAAAAGAAAAAGGAAAAGTCTCCCCTGCCCCCAGGGGCCAAGCCCACCTGGGCCGGCCCAACGCCCCCTCACCCAGGCCGGCCCACTCATCCTCCCTGGTCAACCCCCTCCTCTCTTTGTTCGTCCGACTGGGCGCGTCCCGCTCATCCCCGCCGGACCGCGCGCGCCGCCCCGTACTCCACGACGTCGACGAGGGGATAAGGCCCCGACGCCTAGCTCCCCTCCTCTCTTGTCTCTCCCACTTCCCCCTGCCTCCCTACTCTTCCACTCCCCTCTCTCCCACGCTCGCACTCGCCCTTTCTCCCCACTACTCGAGCGCGCCCGTCGCCGTCCTCCGTCGTCACTGTGGCCACCGTTGTCCCCGTCCCTCTCCGACAAGTCCTCGAGCACCGTCGTGCCCCGCGGCGTCTCCATCGACCACCGGACCAAGCTAGGAGCCCCCACAATGAGCTCGGCGACCTCTTCTTTCTCCTCTGCTCTGACGAACGCCGGCATCGAATTCGTCCACCTCGCGCCTCCCCCGAGCCCACTGATGCACATCTGCAGGCTCACTATGAGCTACACTACTCCCCCCTCTCTTTTTCTCCCGTACACGCCTGGAGCAGCTGGACCCGCCATGGTGTAGGATCGAAAGTATGTCTAGAGGGGGGTGATTAGACTACTTGACCAAATAAAAACTTAACCTTTTCCCAATTTTAGTTCTTGGCAGATTTTAGCTATTTTAGGACAAGTCAAGCAATCATCACACAATTAAAGCAAGCATGCAAAGAGTATATTGGCAGCAGAAAGTAAAGCATGCAACTTGCAAGAATGTAAAGGGAAGGGTTTGGAGAATTCAAACGCAATTGGAGACACGGATGTTTTTCCCGTGGTTCGGATAGGTGGTGCTATCCTACATCCACGTTGATGGAGACTTCAACCCACTAAGGGTAACGGTTGTGAGAGTCCACACAGGGCTCCACCCATAAAGGGTAACGGTTGCGCGAGTCCACACAGGGCTCCACCCACGAAGGGTCCACGAAGAAGCAACCACCCACAAAGGGTCCACGAAGAAGCAACCTTGTCTATCCCACCATGGCCATCGCCCACACAGGACTTGCCTCACTAGTGGTAGATCTTCACGAAGTAGGCGATCTCCTTGCCCTTACAAACTCCTTGGTTCAACTCCACAATCTTGTCGGAGGCTCCCAAGTGACACCTAGCCAATCTAGGAGACACCACTCTCCAAGAAGTAACAAATGGTGTGTAGGTAATGAACTCCTTGCTCTTGTGCTTCAAATGATAGTCTCCCCAACACTCAACTCTCTCTCATAGGATTTGGATTTTGTGGAAAGAAGATTTGAGTGGAAAGCAACTTGGAGAGGCTAGAGATCAAGATTCATATGGTAGGAATGGAATATCTTGGTCTCAACACATGAGTAGGTGGTTCTCTCTCAGAACATATGAGTTGGAATGGTGTATGTGTTCTGATGGCTCTCTCTCCGAATGAAGAGGAGGTGGAGGGGTATATATAGCCTCCACACAAATTTCAACTGTTACACACAGTTTTCCAATCTCGGTGGGACCGAATCAACAAACTCGGTCGGACCGAAAATGTAAACCTAGTGACCGTTAGAGATTTTCGGTGGGACTGACATGCAACTCGGTAGGACCGATATGGTTAGGGTTTGGGCATAACGTAATCTCGGTGAGACCGATTACACAAACTCGGTGAGACCGAATTTGGTAATTAGCTAACCAGAGAGTTGGTCAGGCAAACTCGGTGGGACCGATTTGCTCTTTCGGTGAGACCGAAAAGTTACAAAGGGGAAACACTGACTTTACATTGCAATCTCGGTGGGACCGATTCGCTCTTTCGGTGAGACCGAAAAGTTACGAAAGGGAAACAAAGAGTTTGCAATCCCATCTCGGTGAGACCGAGATCCCTATCGGTAGAACCGAATTGCTAGGGTTTGGCAGTGGCTTATGACAAGTGAAACTCGGTGGCGCCGGATAGGAAGAATCGGTAGGACCGAGTTTGGCTTAGGGTTTAGGTCATATGTGGATATGGGAAAGTAGTTGAGGGTTTTGGAGCATATCACTAAGCACATGAAGCAAGAGGCTCATTAAGCAACACCTCATCCCTCCTTGATAGTATTGGCTTTTCCTAAAGACTCAATGTGATCTTGGATCACTAAAATATAAAATGAAGAGTCTTGAGCTTTTGAGCTTGAGCCAATCCTTTGTCCTTAGCATTTTGAGGGTTCCACTTTCACATCCATGCCATGCCAATCATTGAGCTTTCCTGAAATAATCATCTTGGAATAGCATTAGCTCAATGAGCTATATGTTGTTATGAATTACCAAAACCACCTAGGGATAGTTGCACTTTCAATCTCCCCCTTTTTGGTAATTGATGACAACATATAGATCAAAGCTTCGACAAATGATAATAAGCATGAAATATATCGTCGCTTTGAGAAGTATGTGATAAGTAAGAGCTCCCCCTAAATTTGTGCACATTTAAAATTTTCTTTGGACTGCAAATGCACAAGGAGTTAGAGTCATGGGTTACTCTTCCATGTCACATACATCTTGGTGGAGCGCTTAAAATGATAAGAATGAAATACATGCACTCATCACCAAGAATAGTGAATGATCACATAAGATAGATAAGATAATAACATTAATCAAACATTAAGTGTAGCTTATGATCAAACACATGATCATCAATGTCTCACGAGCATAGTATCTCAAGCACTCAAAAGCAAACATGTTCGAAAAACCACCAAATAAAGCAAGAGAGAAAAGCAACACTCTCTCTCTCGAAACCTATGATCTATACATTTTTCTTCCCCTTTGGCAACAAGTTACCAAAAAGTTCCTAGAAAATGCATAGTGCTAGATCGACGCTCAGGCTTGATCTTCAGGTGGTGGTGGAGTCCGGATCACTCCAAGGACGAAGGCTTCTGTAGATGCTGAAGTAGACGCTGGAGTTGGAGCTGAAGTAGACGCTGGAGCAGGTTGGGCTGGTGCTACGGCTGGAGCTGAGGCAGTTGCTCTTGTGTCAGGAACTGGCACTGCAGACGACCTCGGACCTCATGGCACTCTGGCAAAGGCATCAGTGGTTGTCTTCCCTTTCCTCTCCTGCATATCATCTTGAAGCTGCTCCACTGCAGTCTGAATTTCTGTCACCTTGACATCCAAGTCATAGAACTTTTGTTCCATGATTCTATCTAGGCTTGCCTGGTTTTGAGTTAGGGTGGCTAGTCCTTTCTCAATCCGCAGGGTGGATGCAATCAGGTAACCAAGCTGCTCTTGTTTGGTTTTCAAGAAATACTCAGATGCCTCCTCTTGAGTTGGCATCTTGGCAGCTTTCTCCTTCCTTGCCTTCTCCTTCTTTGCTTGTGCTTGAACTGATGATGGCTCATTCTCAGTCATGACAACTTGATTGTCCTCAAAATCTGGACGGATGGGCAGGTGTTCCTTGTCTAATAAATATATGCCCGTGCCCATCTTGGAGTTGATGAGCTCCTGAATTTGAGGTGCATATCCACAGCTCCTCTTCTGATCTGCTGCAGTCCTCTTGATAGTCTCTACTATGAGGCTCATGACCTTGAACTTCTGAGGCACATCAAATACATGTAGCAAGTTGATTGCATGGCCTCTGATCATCTTGTGATCTCCAGACTTGGGCAATAAGGTGTGCCTCAATATCCAATTGATGGTTGGCAGCCCTGACAGAAGATAATGCACTGAGCCAAATTTGAAAGTGTCAAGAGCTTCATTGGGAATTTCCTTGTACATGTTGGACATTGAGTTATGATCCATTTTCTTCTTGGCATAGATATCCCAGTCATCTGCTTGCTCCTCTGGGGCATTGATCAACTTTGCCCATTCCTCAACAGTTGATTGGTACCTCGTACCCTCAGACATCCATGTGATCCTCTCATCTGGATAAAAGTGTGCCGTGGAGTAGAATTGCATGATGAGCTCCTCGTTCCACTTTGTGAGCTTCTGCCCAACAAAGTCAGCAACTCCACAATCACTAAAGCTGTCATACACTCCAGGGTAGTGTTCCTCATTTTCCTTCATGTAGTTCCAATCGACCCATCTCATGTCACAGACTATTGGCTTCTTGTCTAGCAGCACTGTCTCATAAAAATCTTGCTGCTCCTTGGTGTGAAACCTGTAATCCACAGCAGTCCTTCTCCTTGAAGCATACAGATCTGCTTCTCTCCACTTCCTCAGCCCTGAGTCTCTCCTGAGCTTCATATCCTCAGCCACAGGATGAGCATCATTGTGGTCTGGGATCTTAGGCTTGAGCTTTCTCAGAATTTGCTCTTCATCCTCTTCTTCAGCAACAGTCTCAGGCACTGGGGCCTTGTTCTTCTCAGCTGCAGGAATGCTCCTTGTATTCCTATTTGGTGCAGACTTGGGCTTGGAGGCAGCTTTGGGTGCTTCTTTGGGCTTAGATGCAGCAGCCCCTGTCCTGATAGCATCACCCATAAGCTTAGGTGCTTTAGGTGCTGGTGCAGCAACCTCTTCTTCCTCTTCCTCTTCCATAATGGAAGCCTTTCCAAGCACTCTGGCTACGGTCTTCTTGACCCTTTCCTTCCTCTTCTTGCCTTCTGCAGCAACTAGCTCTTTGGGTGCAGGATTTTCAGTTGAAGCTCTAGCCTTTGACATAGGCTGCTTGCCTGCTGGCCTTTTGATCTTTAGACCTGGCTTTGTGCCTTGAGCTGGCTCAACTCTCTTTGATGTGGCCTCTTCTTCTGCCACATAATCTTCATCTTCAGAATCAGAGGTTCTCTTCTTCCTTTGTCTAGTGGCATCTTTTGGCAGATTGCTTGGGGTACTTCTGCTGCCATCATCTGAAGAGTTGGAGGGGCTAGTGCCCTCACTCATCTGCACTTGCTCTTCTGACATGTTTTGGCTATCACTCTGATCAGACATGCTGCAAACTCTAACTGCTGACCCTGTGAATAGTTTATAGATGAGGTAGAATGGGTGAGCATCACAAAATGCATAGATTGTTGCAAAAAGAATGATCCAAAAACTTAGTTTTAGTTTCCCACTGAAATCATCTCGGATCTACCGATTTTCAAACTCGGTGATACCGAAGCAGTTGTGGAACCTAAACTAGTGAACTGGGTTGGACCGAGTCACAGTTCGGTGGCACCGAGACTGCTAGGGTTTCACAGAATTCCAAAATCGGTCACACCAATAAGTAATTCTCGGTCAGACCGAGTCTCACTTGTGCAATGGCATAAGCCAAATCGGTGGGACCGAGTTTTTCAACTCGGTGGGTCCGAGATGGTTTCGGCGGAAACCTAACCCTAAAATTTTCGAATCAAACCTAATCTACGAGCGTATTGACTGGATAGGAGTGTTTCAATCGTGGCAAGAATCATGATGATCACAATGTGCTAAGAATCGGATTGGGGAATAGCACAAAGATCGAGTCCATAACCTAGTTTGGCGGAGACTCGCTACGGCGGCAACGGCGGGGCAGATTTCCTGTTGACAGTGACGGAGACCAGCGACTGGAGGCGGCTGGCGGCGAGGAGACGATCCGGAGACCACGTTGGCAGAGCAGGCTATTGCACGGGCGAAGGGGTTCGGAGAAATTTCCAACTTTTGCCCGTGACTGTATATAGCCCAACCCTTTCGGTGTGACCGAGTGGAACAACTCGGTGGCACCGAGATTCATAACTGCAAGCAGTTACTAAAACTCGGTGTGACCGAAAGGTTCAAATCGGTTGCACCGAGATCGAAAACCTAGATCAACTTAGTGATCTCGGTAGGACCGAAAGTGGGGTATCGGTCAGACCGAGAATCATAAAGAGGTTTTGGAAGTTTAAGTCTATGACGACTCGGGGACTCCGAGCGCTCCTCACACAGAGTGGTTCGAATCTGACTTGATCAAATTTTGTGATGCAGCATGAATAGAGTTTGAGACGAGAAAAGCATAGATAGCTAGAGGAGGTTCTTAGGCATTCTTGTCCATCCACTTGGCAAAAGAAAATAAAACCAAACAATCAAAACAACAAGTGGATGTCCTCGAATGAGTAAAATATGCAACCAGCATGCTCACACAATAAGATGGCAAATGAAATATGTGACAAGGCATGCACAACCAATTCTAGCATCTATCAAGCAATTTGCGATGACTAGGTCATCTATATATGAGTATATTGACTTAGGAGTCAAGTGAGAACACTTGATCATAGGTCATACTCATCGTTTAAGCTCAAGTGGGGTTACCACTTTTACATAAAGCATTGTTGTGTTCACATCTTTAGAGTTGCTTTAGCTCAAGTCTTAGAGTAAAGCTCCCCCTAGATGTGATACCCCCCCTAAGAGGGATGAACTAACCTTGGGTTTTGTCGATGATGACTTCATGTAGATGTTGAAGATGTGGATGCTCAATGTTGATGTAGATCACTTGGAGCTATCCATTTGAGTGAATTGCACTTTCAATACCTACATGGGTTAGTCCCACAAGGAACAAACAAGGATATCCATAGACATAGAGTGATGCACACACAAGATGATGTCCATGAAAACTTTTAGGTTACCTTGTCCCTTGTCTTACCAACATGAGGGTTTGTGACTCCTTGAACTAGTGCAAGATGTGGAAGTTGATTGCACTTGTTCTTGCCTAAATGATAAGAGTGAAGTATGTTGGCGGAGTCACCCTCAAAGACTCTCTAGTTCTTCTTCTTTTGGATCCACATCATCTTGATGGGAATCCTTGGAGTTGTAGTCGTACTTGATGAAGTGGAACTTGAAGTAGTCTTGGGAATCCACTTGACTAAGGTCTTAGGAGCTTCTTCAAATGCGTCAATTTCCTGTTGAAGCTTGTCCTTGCCTTTTTGCTTGTAGTCTTGTGGTGGAAGATCATCTTGAGCTTGTGTCCCCTTGAAAGAAGTATCATACTTCTCTTGTTGAGGAACAAACTTTGTCTTGGGGTATTGATCTTCTTCCCACTCAACTCCATTGGCATTGAACTTTCGTTCAAAACCAACACCTTGATTCTTCCGGTGCATTCCTTGCTTGCGCACAATTTCCTCGAATTGCTTACTCCCGGCAAGACTTTTGTACACTCCTTTCTCTATAATTCCCTTCAATAAGCTATTTTCTTGCTCAAGTGTAACTTGGCTAAGAGAATCATTAGTGGAATCAAGAGAACTACTAGAAGCAACAATATTGGATTTAGCATGATCATTGTTACTACTAGAGGAAGAATCTTTCTTGTTCTTGTTACTAGACTTGACTTGAGGCATGTAAGTGGATAAGAGTAAACGCTTGGCAATGTGAGAAGAACTTTTCTTGCGGAGATCATCATTGATTGCTTTTAAGAACTCATGCTCTTGTTCAAGATTGAGCTTTTCAAAGCGTAATTTCTCATGAGCTCTTAAAAGTTCTCGATGATCTTCGAAGATAGTTTCATGGGCTAACTTAAGAGTGTTTAGTTCTTTAGTTAGGGCCTCAATCTTCTCCTTATCATTGTCATTCGTTTTATCTTGATTAGCATGTTTAATTGACGTTTCATCATAGTATTCATCACTAGTGTTGTCAACAAGCAAATCATCACCTAACAAGTCATCTTCATCACTATTGAAATCAACATACTCGGGGTGTGTTACCTTAGGACCTTTGGCCATGAAGCATCTTCCAATTCCTTCATTTGGTGAGTCAAATATGTCGTAGGAGTTGCTTGACACAAGTGCTAGACCGGCAACACCTTCATCTTGAGTATCTTCGGAGTCGGAGTGATAACTTCTCTCGGAGTGGCTGTCGGAGTCGGAGCCGGATACCCATTCACCAACATGAGCTTGATGTCTTCGTCTTGTGTAGCTCCTTGATGATTTTTCCTTTCTTTCCGAATCCTTGCTTCTCCATGAGTATCTTGGTTCATAACGATCATCTCTACTCCTTCTCTCTCTTGATGGTGATTCTTTGCTTCTTCTTTTTGGAGAATCTTCTCTTCTCTTGTAGGGAGCCGTACACTCATTGGAATAGTGTCCGGGTCTTCCACAACTGTAGCAGTTTCGCTCTCGACTAGAAGATCTTTTGTCATTGTAGGACCTTGACTTGAAGCTTCTGTCTTTGCTTCTACTCTTGTAGAACTTGTTGAAGTTCTTCACCATTAAGCTCAATTCTTCATTGAAGTCTTGTTTCTCACTTGATGATGTAGGGGCTTCACATGAGGCTTTATAGGCACCACTTGATTTGTTGTGAAGTTCCTCTTTATCCTTAAGTGACATCTCATGAGCAACAATTCTTCCAATCACCTCCATTGGCTTGAGATCTTTGTAATTGGGCATCATTTGGATCAATGTGCACACGATATCATATTTTCCATCCAAGGCTCTTAGAATCTTCTTGATGATGAATCTATCGGTCATCTCTTCACTTCCTAAGCCGGCAATCTCATTTGTGATCAGAGCAAGCCTAGAGTACATTTCAGCGACACCTTCACCATCCTTCATCTTGAACTTGTCAAGTTGGCTTTGAAGCACATCCAACTTGGATTCCTTGACGGAGTCGGTACCTTGGTGCATATCAATCAAAGTGTCCCAAATTTCCTTCGCATTCTCAAGACGGCTGATTTTGTTGAATTCTTCGGGGCGCAATCTGTTGAAGAGAATATCACAAGCTTGAGCATTGTATTGCAACATCTTCAACTCATCTGCGGTAGCTTCACGGTTTGGTTCTCTCCCATCAAAGAAGTCACCTTGCAAACCAACACACACAATAGCCCAAACGGCGGGGTTATGTCCAAGAATATGCATTTTCATTTTATGCTTCCAACTAGCAAAATTAGTACCATCAAAGTAGGGACCTCTACGGTGATAATTTCCTTCGCTAGACGCCATACTCTCCTAGGTTGTGAAACCAAGGCTATGACCACCAAAAGCTATGGAGATCAAAGAAAATGGAGACCAAAGCTCTGATACCACTTGTAGGATCGAAAGTATGTCTAGAGGGGGGTGATTAGACTACTTGACCAAATAAAAACTTAACCTTTTCCCAATTTTAGTTCTTGGCAGATTTTAGCTATTTTAGGACAAGTGAAGCAATCATCACACAATTCAAGCAAGCATGCAAAGAGTATATTGGCAGCAGAAAGTAAAGCATGCAACTTGCAAGAATGTAAAGGGAAGGGTTTGGAGAATTCAAACGCAATTGGAGACACGGATGTTTTTCCCGTGGTTCGGATAGGTGGTGCTATCCTACATCCACGTTGATGGAGACTTCAACCCACTAAGGGTAACGGTTGTGAGAGTCCACACAGGGCTCCACCCACAAAGGGTAACGGTTGCGCGAGTCCACACAGGGCTCCACCCACGAAGGGTCCACGAAGAAGCAACCACCCACAAAGGGTCCACGAAGAAGCAACCTTGTCTATCCCACCATGGCCATCGCCCACACAGGACTTGCCTCACTAGTGGTAGATCTTCATGAAGTAGGCGATCTCCTTGCCCTTACAAACTCCTTGGTTCAACTCCACAATCTTGTCGGAGGCTCCCAAGTGACACCTAGCCAATCTAGGAGACACCACTCTCCAAGAAGTAACAAATGGTGTGTAGGTAATGAACTCCTTGCTCTTGTGCTTCAAATGATAGTCTTCCCAACACTCAACTCTCTCTCATAGGATTTGGATTTTGTGGAAAGAAGATTTGAGTGGAAAGCAACTTGGAGAGGCTAGAGATCAAGATTCATATGGTAGGAATGGAATATCTTGGTCTCAACACATGAGTAGGTGGTTCTCTCTCAGAACATATGAGTTGGAATGGTGTATGTGTTCTGATGGCTCTCTCTCCGAATGAAGAGGAGGTGGAGGGGTATATATAGCCTCCACACAAAATCCAACCGTTACACACAGTTTTCCAATCTTGGTGGGACCGAATCAACAAACTCGGTCGGACCGAAACTGTAAACCTAGTGACCGTTAGAGATTTTCGGTGGGACTGACATGCAACTCGGTAGGACCGATATGGTTAGGGTTTGACCATAACGTAATCTCGGTGAGACCGATTACACAAACTCGGTGAGACCGAATTTGGTAACTAGCTAACCAGAGAGTTGGTCAGGCAAACTCGGTGGGACCGATTTGCTCTTTCAGTGAGACCGAAAAGTTACAAAAGGGAAACACTGAAATTACATTGCAATCTCGGTGGGACCGATTCGCTCTTTCGGTGAGACCAAAAAGTTACGAAAGGGAAACAGAGAGTTTGCAATCCCATCTCGGTGAGACCGAGATCCCTATCGGTAGAACCGAATTGCTAGGGTTTGGCAGTGGCTTATGACAAGTGAAACTCGGTGGCGCCAGATAGGAAGAATCGGTAGGACCGAGTTTGGCTTAGGGTTTAGGTCATATGTGGATATGGGAAAGTAGTTGAGGGTTTTGGAGCATATCACTAAGCACATGAAGCAAGAGGCTCATTAAGAAACACCTCATCCCTCCTTGATAGTATTGGCTTTTCCTAAAGACTCAATATGATCTTGGATCACTAAAATATAAAATGAAGAGTCTTGAGCTTTTGAGCTTGAGCCAATCCTTTGTCCTTAGCATTTTGAGGGTTCCACTTTCACATCCATGCCATGCCAATCATTGAGCTTTCCTGAAATAATCATCTTGGAATAGCATTAGCTCAATGAGCTATATGTTGTTATGAATTACCAAAACCACCTAGGGATAGTTGCATTTCACATGGCCGAGCCGAGCTTCATCGCTGAGCTCATTGCCGTCGCCCTGATGCTCCTCGCGCCACGCTAACACCACTACCGAGCTCCTGAAGCTCCTAGCTGCTCAATACGCCCCTCCGCCACCCTTTTCGTGCCCTGGACGCTCGAATCCATCAACGTCCGAACTCCGGCGCCGCTCTGGTCAGCGCTGCCGTGGCTCTAGGCCGTCCCAGCACGCGGGATCGCCGGCGTTGGATGCGTGCGGCTCCCCTCGTTCGAACGCACGTCACAGCGCACGTTTTAACCACCCCGTAGGCTTTTCCCGACGCACTCCCGAATGCCACCACCGCCTCCACTCGTCGTTGGCGTCGTTTCTGGCAGCTCCAGCTCCAGCCGGCCTCACCGCATGACGCGGCGGGCTCTCCCCGTTTGAACGCACCCGCCCGCGCCCTTGTAGGCGAATCCCGGCCGTCTCCGGTGATGTGCCACCGCAGGAGAGGTCGTCGGAGCCTTCTCCGGTGCCCTGCCGACGTGGCCGGTCAGGGCCACTCCCCTGGTCACTGCCCCGTGGGCCCCCTGGACCCAGTTGACCACGTTGATCGTGGTCAACGATGCTGACTGGGCACTCAGTGCCACTGACATGCGGGCCCCACCGCATATTTTGTTAAATAAATGTTTTTATAAGTAAAAATAATTAGTTAAGCTAATTAGTCACTAACACGTGGGGCCCAACTGCTAATTAACCATGTTTAATTAAAATAACCCACTCTTAGCCCTCTATGTATGACATGTGGGACCCACTGGTCGGTTTGACCTGGTCAGCCGCCCTGCTGACTGCTGATGTCACTATGACGTCATGCTGATGCAATAAACCTTTCTGTTAATTTATTTAATTCCAGTAAATGTTTAAAACTTTGAAAATTCATAGAAATTAAACCGTAGCTCGGATCGAAAAATTTTATACATGAAAGTTGCTCAGAAAAAATCCAACGAATCCGAATATGCAGTCCGTTCATCTGTCACATGCCCCTAGCATGCTGAACAGGAAACATTCCCCTCTGGTCATCTGTCTGACACAGGTCCGAAACTGGGAAAACATTCTCGGTTGTTTTCCCCCTTCACCTTTATCGTGTAGCCATACGTTAGGTCACACCCCCAGCACAGCATATTGCTATGTTATGCTTTGTGATGCTTTGTTTGCTTTATATTTATTGTTTCTTCCCCCTCTTCTCTCCGGTAGACCCCGAGACCGATGCTGCCGCTGTGATCGACTATGTCGACAACAACACTTCTTCCTTTTCAGCAGAGCTTCCAGGCAAGCAAACCCCCCTTCAGTATTCCGATATCGCCCCTTTCTTTCCCTCTCATGCTTGCATTAGAACTGCTACTTCTTTATGTATGATCCTACTCTGATGCATAGCCTATTTTTGTTACTTGCTTCATACCTTACCTGCTTATTCTAAACTGCTTAGTATAGGTTGGTTAGAGATCCATCAGTGACCCCCACCTTGTCCCAGTTGCCCTGCTTTATGTTCGATGACTCAATCAACGTGATCGACGTCCAGGCCCCGACACCGCACATCACCCCCACTAGTTGTACGACTCTACAGAGTTACCGTCGAGTGCCGAGGGTGGAACCTCATACACCACTCCTGATGAGATCTCTGTAGTGTAGCTATTCGGTAGTGGTCATCGAGGGTGATTTCCTCTTTAACCACTTCCGATACGGCTCTGTCGTGCAACCCCTCAAGTGTGAACCTCTAGTGTGGATCCCCTTACGTTCACCTTGATGATTACATAGAGTGGAATTCACCGGGGGTGATTCCTCGGGTTTTCCCCTTGATGCTTGGACACACAGATACTTGGACTTTACAACTGTTACTTGGAAAGGCGGGTCGACCCTGAGGGCTACCCGCGAGTGAGGTGGAGACGGGTTGACCTGGAGGGTACCCGAGAGTTGAACACGAGGCGTGGCCGGGCATTCTTAGCCCTTGCCGCAAGTACTCGAGACGAGGCGACGGGGTCACATCTTTCGTGAGTCTCTGCTTGGGACCGCACTACCAACACACTAACGGTTTAGATATTTGATCCAAGGGGCCTCTAGCCTGATAGCACTAACCATCACGTGGGCATAGTATGGGCATTCTGCGTCGTATACATCAGCCGAACCTTAATAGACACCAGCGACTGAGCGACGCGCGCCGGGTTGGACTGCATAAGCTCCTGCCTTGTTTAAGGAGGTAGCTACGCCTGCTCACTGGCTGCATACACAACGTGCAGGAGTTCCCGGGGAGATGGCCCATGACCCCTGGGGGCATAGGCTTAGTCCAGCGTGCTGACCTCTCTATTAAGCCTTGGTCGGGTTGCGGCGTATTGTTTGGCCAAGGCCGAGCATGACCCAGGAAAGTGTGTCCGGCCGGAGTTAATCGAGCATGGTGGGTAAGTTGGTGCACCCTACAAGGAAGAAAACATCTATCGATAGCATGTCCTACGGTAACGGACACTTGGAGTTGTATCCCGATCGATACAACTAGAACTGGATACTTGAGGTGATAACTGGATAGTATGGCTCTGGGATTGCTTTCTCACAAGGAGTCGAGAAAGGATCTCTGGCCGAGGTTGATAACACTACTACTACTTTACTTTATGTTGATCTGCACTCTTTTAAATGCTGCAAGATGCTTGAAGATGCTTGAAGATGCTAGTCCTCGATAGGCTAGGCTTTCCCCTTCTCTTCCGGCATTCCGCAGTTTAGTCCACAGATACAACCCCTTTCCTTTCATACAGATGCATACTTAGTTTAGATCTAATGTAAGTCTTGCGAGTACTTTGGATGAGTACTCACGGTTGCTTTGCTACCTGTTTTTCCCCTATACCTGATTGTTGCGACCAGATGACGGATCCCAGGAGCCAGACAACACCACTGATGACTACTACTACCCCGAGGGTGCCTACTACTACGTGATGGCCGCTGACGACCTGGAGTAGTTAGGAGGCTCCCAGGCAGGAGGCCTTGCCTTTTCGATCGTTGTTGCTTTTGTGCTAGCCTTCTTAAGGCAGACTTGTTTAACTTATGTCTGTACTCAGATATTGTTGCTTCCGCTGACCCTTGTGTTTTCGAGCTTATGTATTCGAGCCCTCCAGGCCCCTGGCTTGTAATACAAAGCTTGTATTATTTTAATTTGTGTTTAGGGTTGTGTTGTGATATCTTCCTGTGAGTCCTTGATCTTGATCGTACACATTTGCGTGTATGATTAGTGTATGATTGAATCGAGGGTGTCACAAGTTGGTATCAGAGCCGACTGCCTGTAGGTAGCCCCCCTTTCCAACTCCTTGGCCGAAGTTGAGTCTTGTCACAAAAAAACTTTTACTAACATGGTTGTGTGTCTTACGGGCTCACGTCGCCATTGGGTGGTAGTAGGATCTTTTACTCCTCGTTTATACTCTCGGATTCTGATCTCTCTTCCATTCAGGTTAAACGAATTTACTAACTCTAACATTAGGATCCCGTGACAATATTCACCCCAAAGTTGGATAAGCCATAGTTTTTCCTTAGAATAGTATTTTGAATAGTACACACACTGTCGTGTTGACTACGAAGTGGTATCCATCATAACTCTTTCATTATGCATGTTTCATCATGAATGATCCTTGTCTTTGCAAATGCTCAATGCTTAACTACCCCCTGTTACATGTTAGCAGGATGGTTAGACCCGCTGGCCATGGCTGTGGTGCCAACGATCCACCACCGCCCGAGTTCTTTGATGGAATGATGCAACAATTTGAGCTGAACCGCCAGTTCATGGAAGGAATGATGGCTCAGTTTCCTCGTCCGAACATGAATCAACAGCCAACCCCAGTAACTCTGCAGGACTTCTTGCGCCTCAACCCAACTATCTACCGCAGCTCAACTCAACCCCTTCATGCTGATGACTGGCTCCGCGACATCACGTATGAAATGGAGTCTGCTAGTGTGGCCCTTGTGAGCTATGTCACCTTTGCATCTTTCTTTCTGAAGGGTCCCGCTGCTCAATGGTGGGACAGCCACAGGCGTACCCTACCTACTGGAACGGTCATCACTTGGCCGGATTTCCAAGCTGCTTTCCGTGACTGCTTCATGCCTCAAGGAATCATGGACAAGAAGAAGTGCGAGTTCCGCAACATCACCCAAGGCAACAAGTCTGTAGATGCTTATCAATGGGAATTGTTGGACTTGTCCCGTTACGCTGAAGAAGACATTACTACTGATGCTCGTAAGCAAGAGAAGTTTCGCGATGGACTTCACCCTGATATCAAGCTAGCACTCCAGGTGCATGACTTTGCTGATTTCGCCACCGTAGTGAACAAGGCTATTCAGGTTGAGACTGGTCTTCAGTAACACCAGGGATCCCTCAGGCGCAGCCGTGACGTTGGCTCATCTTCGGGCCCGTCAGAGCAGAAGCGTCGGATATGGATCCCCCATAGCATGTACCGCCCAACTTCACCTACACCAAGACAGTCCTATGCTGCACCTCGTCTTCCCCCTCCACTGCGGAGGCAGCCTCTTCGAGCTGTACCACCCCAAGCTCCTACTCCCAATCCCAGTGATGGTCTGTGCTTCAAGTGTGGCCTTCTAGGTCACCGTTCCAGGAACTGCCCTTAGAATCAGGATCAGCTGGCTCTGCCTTATAATGCTCGTGGTAACAATCAACCCCGCAATAAAAATGCCCGACATTATGGTCGTGGGCAAGCTAACAACATTGACCTAAATGAAGCTCAAGACCAGCCTTCCACTGTAATGGCTACCTCCTTGTTAATTCAGTACCGGATTCTATTTTATTCGATTCAGGAGCATCACATTCATTTATGTCAGAAAAGTTTGCATACACACACGACATTCGATGCGAGCCCATGAACACTCCGATAGTGGTATGCACCCCTGCGGGCCGATGTCAAACTACCATGATTGGTCGCGACGTTCCTGTTGAGATTGAAGGGTTGGAATTCCTTGTTTCACCCATTATTCCGGAGTCTTCCCACATTGACCTCATTCTGGGAATGGAATGGTTGAAAGCACATACCGCATCTATCGTTTGCGCCACGAAAGTCATTCATCTCCTACATCCTTCCGATGAGATAGTAAGCTACCATGCTCAGATTGTTCAAAATGTTGAAGCATGGCTTTATGTCTTGAATGCGCTGAACGAAACACCTCTTGAGTGAATTGAAAGGATTCTAGTTGTTCGCGGCTTCCTAGACGTCTTTCCAGAAGAACTTCCAGGAATACCCCCTGCTTGGGCTATCGAGTTCGTCATCGACTTGAAACCAGACACTATTCCTATTGCCAAACGACCCTACAAGATGCCGCCTCATGAGCTCCTTGAACTTAAGGAGGAAATCAATAAATCTCTTTGCAGTGGATTCATTCTCCCAAGTTCCTCAACTTGGGGAGCACCTTCTCTCTTTGTGAAGAAGAAGGACGAAACGAACCGTTTGGTCCAAGACTACCGTCCTATCAACCAACATACAATTCAGAACAAATATCCCCTTCCTCAGATCAATGATCTGTATGATCAACTGGCTAGTTCATCGATATTCTCTAAACTCGACTTGAGGTTGGGTTACCACCAGATACTTGTTCATGAAGAGGATATTCCAAAGACCGCATTCGTCACTCGTTATGGTTCGTATGAGTACACCGTCATGTCATTCGGTCTAACCAATGCTCCAGCCACATTCTCCCGTCTAATGAACTAAATATTCATGGATTACCTTGAGAAGTTTGTCATAGTCTATCTGGATGATATTCTGGTATATTCGAAGAACAAAGAAGAACATACTGAACATCTTTGACTTGTTCTAGAGAAGCTTCGAGAGCATCAACTTTATGCCAAGTATTCCAAGTGCGAATTCTGGCTTCCTGAAGTAACCTACCTTGGACATGTCATCTCCAAGGATGGTATTGCCGTCAACCCAGAGCGCGTTCAGGCTATTCTTGACTGGACCCCTCCGAAGATTGTCAAGCAAGTCAAAAGATTTCTCGGACTTGATAGTTATTGCCGCCGTTTCATCGAGAACTTCTCCAAGATTGCCAAGCCCTTGACTAATCTGCTATACAAAGGAATTAAGTTTGATTGTACTGATAAGT
Source organism: Triticum dicoccoides (assembly GCF_002162155.2). Taxonomy (NCBI): domain Eukaryota; kingdom Viridiplantae; phylum Streptophyta; class Magnoliopsida; order Poales; family Poaceae; genus Triticum; species Triticum dicoccoides. The sequence goes on from NC_041386.1 coordinate 468,389,481, forward strand.
GTCAAGAAAGTTGCCAGACACTGAAGGACAAGCTGACTTCTGCCCCAGTGCTTGCTCCCCCTGATTCTCGCAAGGACTTCATCGTCTATTGCGACGCTTCACGACAAGGATTAGGTTGTGTCCTAATGCAAGAGCGTAGAGGGATTACTTATGGCTCCCGTCAAGTGCGTCCTCATGAAGAGAACTACCCAGTTCACGACCTCAAGCTTCCTGCGGTTATCTATGCACTAAAGCTATGGCGATAGTACCTTCTTGGTAATCATTGTGAGATCTTCACCGATCATCAGAGTCTGAAGTACCTGCTCACTCAGCCAGGTCTGAACCTCCGCCAGCAGCAATGGATGGAAGCTATTGCTGACTACAACTGCGGTATATCCTATACCCCTGGTAAGGCTAATGTCATGGCCGATGCCCTGAGTCGTAAATCTTATTGCAACAATCACATGGTCTACAAAGCTCAACCCCGCCTTTATGAAGAGTTATGCAAGCTGAACCTTCAACTAGTTCCACAGGGTTCTATGAATAACCTTGTCCTGGAACCAACTCTTCTCAAAGCTATTAAGTCTGCTCAAGCCAAAGATGATCATGTTGATCTGATGAAAAAGGATCTTGCCTTAGAGACATCAAGAGATTTCTCACTTGGTGAAGATGGAACCTTGTACTTCAGAGATCGCATTGTAGTACCCTGGTTCGAGCTTATGACAGAGAAGGTGATGAAAGAAGCACATGACACCCCTCTCTCTATTCATCCGGGAAGTACCAAGATGTACTTAGACATTCGTCAGAAGTATTGGTGGTCCAAGATGAAGCAAGATATTGCTTGATATATCGAAGAATGTGACGTTTGTCGTCGTGTCAAAGCAGAACATTAGAAACCGGCTGGACTTCTGCAACCCCTCCCTATTCCTCAATGGAAATGGGATAAGATTTAGATGGACTTCGTCACTGGCCTTCCCAAGTCTTAGAAAGTAACGATGCTATCTTCGTCATTATCAACCAATTCTCGAAGGTTGCTCACTTTCTGCCAGTCAAGGAGACAATGATTGCTAGTCAATTAGCAAACTTGTATATCTCTAGAATTGTGTCACTCCATGGCATTCCGAAGGAGATTAGTTCAGACCGTGGCAGTATATTCACTTCAAAGTTCTGGGATAGTTTCCAAGAGGCAATGGGAACTCATATTACTTGGAGCACTACTTATCATCCCCAATCTCAAGGCCAAGTCGAGCGAGTCAATCAAATTCTTGAAGACATGCTTCGGGCTTGTGTTATTTCTTTCGGCAAGAATTGGGAAGAATCTCTCCCTTATGCGGAGTTCTCTTATAACAACAACTATCAAGCCAGCTTGAAGATGGCACCCTTTGAATTGCTTTATGGACGTAAGTGTCGAACCCCTCTGAATTGGTAAGAAACTGGGGAACGGACGCTCATTGGTCCAGACATTATTCAACAAGCTGAAGAGCAGGTTCGCATTGTCCGGGATAATCTCTAGGCAGCCTAGTCCCGCCAGAAGAGCAACTATGACCGGAAACACTGTGGTTCAACTTATCAACCTGGTGAACAAGCTTATCTGCATGTCACTCCTTTGAGAGGCACTCATCGGTTCGAAGTCAATGGCAAGCTAGCTCCATGCTACATTGGTCCTTTCCACATTCTAGCCCGTCGTGGACTGGTGGCTTATCAATTGGAGTTGCCACCTCAGTTCTCTCACGTCCATGATGTCTTCCACGTGTCGCAACTTCGTCGATGCTTCAAGGATCCAGAACGTGAAGTGGATCCGGAATTGATTGAAGTTCAAGATGATCTCACATACAAAGAGCATCCGATCCGCATTCTTGGAGAAGCTGAACATCGAACCCGCCAGAAGGTTACCAATTTTCTCAAGGTGCAATGGTCGAATCATACTAAAGATGAAGCCACTTGGGAACGCTAAGATAACCTCCGGGCTGAATACCCTGATCTTTTCCCTTCTACCTCTTAAATTCTCGAGACGAGAATTTCTTTTAGAGGAGGAGAGTTGTAACACCCCAGTGTAATGTTGCTACAGTAACCCCTGGGGTTAAGTTAATCATTTTGCTAAACAAGTGTTTGATCATCCTTGGTTCCCTCTCATTTCAAATTCCAGTTGAATTCAATTTCAAATTCTGAGTGAAATTCAAAATTGCTCAAACATGAAAACTAAAATGTTCATCATGTGCCAAATAATCCACAAGTAATATTGGTGGTGAACCAACATTTTTGCAAAGGGTTTAAGTGGCCTAAGCTGCTTAAAACAGTGACCTAAGCAATATATTAAATGCCTTTTTATTTTATAAAATTGGCAAACTTTTTCAAAAAGGTCTCACAATATTTTGTGGTAGTGCACTTTAATTCATTGGAATTGTTTTGGCCATTGGCATATTTTTTTTTGCAAAGTCAACTGTGGCTAAAAGAAAATGCAAAAGCTGCAAAAAAGGGGAAAATCAAAAGGAAAAAGAAAAAGGAAAAGTCTCCCCTGCCCCCTGGGGCCAAGCCCACCTGGGCCGGCCCAACGCCCCCTCACCCAGGCCGGCCCACTCGTCCTCCCCGGTCAACCCCCTCCTCTCTCTGTTCGTCCGACTGGGCACGCCCCGCTCGTCCCCGCCGGACCGGGCGCGCCTCCCCATACTCCACGACGCCGGCGAGGGGATAAGGCCCCGACGCCTCGCTCCCCTCATCTCCTATCTCTCCCACTTCCCCCTGCCTCCCCACTCTTCCACTCCCCTCTCTCCCTTGCTCACGCTCGCCCTTTCTCCCCACTGCCCGAGCGCGCCCGTCGCCGTCCTCCGTCGTCACGACGGCCATCGCTATCCCCGTCCCTCTCCGACGAGTCCCCGAGCGCCATCGTGGCCCGCGGCGTCTTCCTCGACCACCGGACCAAGCCAGGAGCCCCCACAACGAGCGCGGCGACCTCTTCTTCCTCCTCCGCTCCGACGAACGCTGGCGTCGATTTCGGCCACCTCGCGCCTCCCCCGAGCCCACTAATGCACATATGCAGGCTCACTATGAGCTACACTCCTTCCCCCTCTCTTTTGCTCCCGTACGCGCCCGGAGCAGCTGGACCCGCCATGGCCGAGCCGAGCTCTGCCGTTGAGCTCATTGTCGTCGCCCTTATGCTCCTCGCGACGCGCTAACACCACCACCAAGCTCCTGGATCTCCAAGCTGCTCAACGCACCGCTCCGCCACCCTTGTCGTGCCCTGGACGCTTGAATCCATCAACGTCGAAACTCTGGCGCCACTCCATTCAGCGCTGCCGTGGCTCTAGGCCATCCCAACACACGGGACCGCCGGCGTTGGATGCGTGCGGCTCCGCTCGTTCGAACGCGCGTCACAGCTCTCGTATTAACCGCCCCGTAGGCTTATCCCGATGCGCTCCCGAACGCCACCACCACCTCCACTCGTCGTCGGCGCCGTTTCCGGCAGCTCCAGCTCCGGCCGGCCTCACCACGCGACGCGGCGGGCTCTCCCCGTTCGAACGCGCCCGCCAGCGCCCGTGTTGGCCCCTTGTAGGCGAATCCCGGCCATCTCCAGCGATGTGACGCCATAGGAGAGGTCGCCGGAGCCTTCTCCGGCGCCCTGCCAACATGGCCGGTCAGGGCTACTCCCCTGGTCACTGCCCCATGGGCCCCTGGACCCAGTTGACCACATTGACCGTGGTCAACTATGCTGATTGGGCACACAGTGCGACGGACACGCGGGCTCAACCACATATTTTGTTAAATAAACATTTTTATAAGTAAAAATAATTAGTTAAACTAATTAGTCACTGACACGTGGGGCCCAACTGCTAATTAACCATGTTTAATTAAAATAACCCACTGTTAGCCATCTGTGTATGACATGTGGGACCCACTGGTCAGTTTGACCTGGTCAGCCGTCCTGCTGACTGCTGCTGTCACTATGACGTCATGCTGACGCAATAAACCTATCTGTTAATTTATTTAATTCCAAAAAATGTTTAAAACTTTAAAAATTCATAGAAATTAAACCGTAGCTCAGATCAAAAACTTTATACATGAAAGTTGCTCAGAAAAATCCAACAAATCCGAATATGCGGTCTGTTCATCTGTCACATGCCCCTAGCATGCTGAACATGGAACATTCCCCTTCGGTCATCTGTCTGACACATGTCCGGAACTGGGAAAACATTCCCGGTTGTTTTCCCCCTTCACCTTTATCGTGTATCCATACGTTAGGTCACACCCCGGCACATCATATTGCCATGTTATGCTCCGTGATGCTTTATATTTATTGTTTCTTCCCCCTCTTCTCTCTGGTAGACCCCGACACCGATGTTGCCCCTGTGATCGACTACGTCGACGACGACACTTCTTCCTTTTTCAGCTGAGCTTCCAGGCAAGCAAATCCCCCTTGAGCATTCCGATATCGCCCCTTTCTTTCCCTCTCATGCTTGCATTAGAACTGCTACTGCTTTATGGATGATCCTACTCTGATGCATAGCCTGTTTTTGTTACCTGCTTTCATACCTTACCTGCTTATTCTAAACTGCTTATTATAGGTTGTTTAGAGATCCATCAGTGACCCCCACCTTGTCCCAGTTGCCCCGCTTTATGTTCGATGACTCGATCGACGTGATCGACATCCAGGCCCCAACATCGCACATCACCCCCACTAGTTGTATGATTCTGCAGAGTTACCATCGAGTGCTGAGAGTGGAACCTCATACATCACTCCTGATGAGATCTCTGTAGTGTAGTTTAGCTATTCCTCTTTAACCACTTTCGATACAGCTCTGTCGTGCAACCCCTCAAGTGTGAACCTCGAGGGTGGATCATCTTACGTTCACCTTGATGATTACATCGAGTGGAATTCACCGGGGGTGATTCCTCGGGTTTTCCCCTTGATGTTTGGACACACAGATACTTGGACTTTACAACTGTTACTTAGAAAGGCGGGTCGACCCTAAGGGGTACCCGCGAGTGATGTGGAGATGCGTTGACCTGGAGGGTACCCGAGAGTTGTACACGAGGTGTGGCCGGGCATACTTTGCCCTTTCCGCAAGTACTCGAGATGGGGCGACGAGGTCACATCTTTCGTGAGTCTCTGCTTGTGACTGCACTAACAACACACTAATGGTTTGGATGTTTGATCCGAGGGGCCTCTGGCCTGATAGCACTAACCATCATGTGGCATAGTATGGGCGTTCTGCGTCATATACATCAGCCGTAGCTTAATAGATGCCAGCGACTGAGCGGCGCGCGCCGGGTTGGACTGCGTAAGCTCCCGCCTTGTTTAAGGAGGTAGCTAGGTCTGCTCACCGGCCATGTACTCAACATGCAGGAGTTCCCAGGGAGATGGCCCATGAACCCCTGGGGGCATAGCTTAGTTTGGCGTGCTGACCTCTCTATTAAGCCTAGGTTGGGTTACGGCGTATTGTTTGGCCGAGGCCGGGCCTGACCCAGGAAAGTGTGTCCGACCGAAGTTAATGGAGAATGGTGGGTAAGTTGGTGCACCCCTACAGGGAAGAAAACATCCATCGATAGCATGTCCTGCGATAACGGACACTTGGAGTTATATCCCGATCGATACAACTAGAACAAGATACTTGAGGTGATAACTGGATAGTATGGCTCTGGGATTCCTTTCTCGCAGGGAGTCGAGAAAGGATCTCTGGCCGAGGTTGATAACACTACTACTACTTTACTTTATGTTGATTTGTACTCTTCTAAATGCTGCAAGATGCTTGAAGATGCTAGTCCTCGATAGGCTAGGCTTTCCCCTTCTCTTCTGGCATTCCGAAGTTTAGTCCACAGATACAACCCCTTTCCTTTGATACAGATGCATACTTAGTTTAAATCTGATGTAAGTCTTGCGAGTACTTTGGATGAGTACTCACGGTTGCTTTGCTACCTCCTTTTCCCCTATACTCTATTGTTGTGACTAGATGACGGATCCCAGGAGCCAGACGACACCACTGATGACTACTACTACCCCGAGGGTGCCTACTACTACGTGATGGCTGCTGATGACCTGGAGTAGTTAGGAGGCTCCCAAGCAGGAGGCCTTGCCTTTTCGATCGTTGTTGCTTTTGTGCTAGCCTTCTTAAGGCAGACTTGTTTAACTCATATCTGTACTCAGATATTGTTGCTTCCACTGACCCTTGTGTTTTCGAGCTTATGTATTCGAGCCCTCGAGGCCCTGGCTTGTAATATAAAGCTTGTATTATTTTAATTTGTGTCTAGGGTTGTATTGTGATATCTTCTCGTGAGTCCTTGATCTTGATCGTACACATTAGTGTGTATGATTAGTGTACGATTGAATCGAGGGCGTCACAGCTAAGTAGTCCGTCCAAGCTTCATCATCTACTCGGCAGTCTACCTTGCAGCCAACCAGACGTTTTGCTAGAAATGCTTCAAGTACCAAGAAGGAAGTAGCCAAAAACGCTACACCCGCGAGGAAGCGCAGCGGGGGAGTGAATAGGAAAGAGAACGATTGCCTCTTACTTATGGCACTCATCGCCTAGAACCAAATTAATAGCAGTTTGTTCGAATCGGGGAGTAATATTATTTCTGACGCCATGGATGATTAAGAAGTAGAATTGTTGCTTGCTAAAAGTAAAGCAGTTGTACTTCAAGCACGTAAGTACGTCCATGGACAGCTATTTATTGTTGGTGAATACTTTGATGAGTGCAGCTCCAGTTGCCGTGAGTTACATGAATATTGCATGGATCAAATGGCAGAAGGTCATCATGGTTTGCTAGTCCACTACAATAGAGATCATTTCTGACACGATGCTGGTTCCATCAATGTGAGTTTTAAGGACTTACATATCTTCTTCAACTTCAACGTGCTCGATGCCACTCTTGTTAGATGCCTGATTTTGTAAGTACTTAACAAACTCTGATCAACTTATCCATACAAGGCTGTAAATGATAGACAACTAACTGCATTTTATTCCTCTCAGGGGATTGAACGCGTAGAGAAGAAAAAGGGAGGGTGTGTATTTCATAGATCCCGCATTAGCAAATGGCACAACATTAGATGGTAAGGACCAACGGGACTGGGCCGTTAACACGGTCGTTCGTATCTTGGAAAACACATCCCATGCACAATCATTTCTCTGGCCATATCATGAACGTTAAGTCAAGTAAACAACCACACATACACTGGTTGTCTTTCAAATTTCGACATCATTCATAAGTTCATGGCTTTCTTAATATGTAGCAATTACTGGATATTGGTATTCATTGTTCCAAACAAGAACACGGTTTACTACATCGATTCTCTCAGAGAGTCAACAAACGCTCAGGATCTGACGCATGTTCAGCAATTCATGGATAGGTATTGAATTCTATGATGTTGAAATTAATTTGCATTCATATCTGGTTCAACATTTGCAGTGTGCTCGCATTGTGGAAAACTAAACCAGGGAACTTCTTCAAGACAGAACAACCTCTGTAGTACCAGATCGTTTCTTGGGTAACACACCGAAATCCATTATTTTCGAAAAAATTTATCCAACAGTCTGCAAATACCTTTCCTTACGCCAGCCAAATGTTCAATCTTCTAAATAAACCTCTTTCTATTTTCTCCAAAGAAAAAATAATACATCTAACACCGGTTAGGTTGTTCCTAACAGGACAAATACATGACTAATTTTGTACAAATTTTTTTAGTGTCCTCAGCAAGAAGCAGGGACCAACCTTTGTGGATACTATGTTTGCAGACACATGATCTCCATCTGCAAATCTGCTGATAGTTGTGACGATCCTCACGAATTAGTACTAGTAAGTCTATCTTAATTAATATCTTCTACTCCACTCGTATGGCACATTCTGATCTTAAAAATACTGCAGCTCATCTTAAAACCAAGGACCCCTGAACCGCTCCCGGCTGGTGAATTGCTGATGGTTCGGAGATTTATCAGCAACTTCTTCCTGGATCACTACATCAATCCCACTGGTGATATTGAAGATTTCAGCATGCGTTCTCATGAAACATTGAGTAACAGTTAGCCGCTAAACATATAAAGCATGGATCCATTGTTTTCCATTTGATGAGGTCTTCGTATTTCGTACACTATGATTAATTATGTAATGCATATATGTGTGGACAAATCATTGGAATTTAGCTACCAAATGTTCAATTGCAATTGTTGTGAAATCTGATGAATGTTCTTCATGTGGACACTATTTGTTCAATTGAATATTGTGGCGAATTTGCTTTTGCATGCCGATTCAAATGAGACATTTTTGTTTATTTGTTCAATTGAATATTGTGGAAAATTTTATTTTTGTGTGCCGATTCAAAATGGGATATTTTTGTTTTAACCTGACAATTTCTCCGCACACGGTTCAACTAACTGAGTGTGTGCGATCCACATCGGAAAGCATACGTCAATCGTTGCGGAACCGTTGGTGATACACAGCAGATCACAAATGATTTGCAGCGCTACTACGTGTGTGTGTAGGGCCTCCAGAACCGTTTGTGATATCGTGTTATGGCACACGAGAACAGGGAGTAAACCGTGCCCAATGCAAAATACAATCCCAGTCGTTATTTTTTCAGGAAATGTGTGGGATCCCAAACAAAAAGCACACGTCACTCTTGCGGCAACCGTCGGTGATACCCAACAAATCACAAATGGTCTACAACACTTGTATGTGTGCGAAGGGGCTCCTGAACTATTTCTGATAGAACATTATCGCAGACGGTAATTGTTGGCAAACGTGTGTGATAGAGTCTAGCATGGCAGCTGGGTTACGCAGAAAACTCATGTGCGATGGGGCACAAATCGCACAGAGTTCATATGTTGGCCCGTGTGCCTTACATACTATTTCCCAAATGGTTCGTTACGACATACTGTATGGTTTCACTACATCATTAGAAACGCTTAATCACCGATACCACACGTGTGAAAGAATTTAGTGTGTGTTGCATCGCACACGATTATATTTTGGAAGGCCTCTGGATCACTGCTTGTAGGATCGAAAGTATGTATAGAGGGGGGGTGATTAGACTACTTGAGCAAATAAAAATCTAGCCTTTTCCCAATTTTAGTTCTTGGCAGATTTTAGCAACTTAGCACAAACAAGTAATCAACCTATACATGCAATTCTAGGAGTATAGTAGCGGAATATAAAACAATTGCATATGAAGGTAAAGGGAGGAGTTTGAGGGAGCAAACACAATGTTGACACGGAGATTTTTGGCATGGTTCCAATAGGTGGTGCTATCATACATCCACATTGATGGAGACTTGAACCCACGAATGGTAACGATTGTGCGAGTCCACGGAGGGCTCCACCCACGAAGGGTCCACGAAGAAGCAACCTTGTCTATCCCACCATGGTCATCGCCCACGAAGGACTTGCCTCACTAGGGTAGATCTTCACGAAGTAGGCGATCTCCTTGCCCTTACAAACTCCTTGGTTCAACTCCACAATCTTGTCGGAGGCTCCCAAGTGACACCTAGCCAATCTAGGAGACACCACTCTCCAAGAAGTAACAAACGGTGTGTTGATGATGAACTCCGTGCTCTTGTGCTTCAAATGACAGTCTCCCGAACACTCAACTCTCTCTCATAGGATTGGATTTGGTAGAAAGAGGATTTGGGTGGAAAGCAACTTGGTGAAGGCTAGAGATCAAGATTTATGTGGTTGGAATGGAATATCTTGACCTCAACACAAGTGTAGGTGGTTCTCTCTCAAAAAATATGTATTTGAAGTGTATGAATGTTCTGATGGATCTCTCCACGAATGAAGAGTGGGTGGAAGGGTATTTATAGCCTCCACACAAAATCTAACCGTTACACACAAATTACCAAACTCGGTGGGACCGAATCATGAAACTTGGTCAGACCGATTTAGTTCAAAATGTGAACGTTAGGATTCTCGATGGGACCGACATGTCAACTCGGTGGGAACGATTTCGTTAGGGTTAGGGTATAACGTAATCTCGGTGAGACCGATTACACAAACTCGGTGAGACCAATTTTGGTAATGGACTAACAGAGAGTTGGTCAGGCAAACTCGGTAGGACCGATTCGCTCATCTCGGTTGGACCGAAGTGTTACGAAAGGGAAACAGAGAGTTTACATTGCAATCTCAGTGGGACCAATCGCTCATCTCGGTTTGACCAAAACGTTACGAAGGGAAACAGAGAGATTACAATCCCATATCGGTGAGACCGAGATCCCTATCGGTGAGACCGAAAAGACTAGGGTTTCTAGCAGTGGCTATGTCAACTGAACTCGGTGGCGCCGGATAGAAAGAATTAGTGGGGCCGAGTTGGATATTTGGTGTGGGACATATGTGGATATGAGAAAGTAGTGAAGGGTTTTGGAGCATATCAATAAACATTTTGAGCAAGCACCTCATTAAGCAACACCTCATCCCTTCTTAATAGTATTGGCTTTTCCTATAGACTCAATGTGATCTAGGATCACTAAAATAGAAAATGTAGAGTCTTGTGCTTTGAGCTTGAGCCAATCTTTTATCCTTAGCATTTTGAAGGGTCCACTTTCTAATCCATGCCATGCCAACCATTGAGCTTTCCTGAAATATTCATCTTGGAATAGCATTAGCTCAATGAGCTATATGTTGTTAGGAATTACCAAAACCACCCAGGGATAGTTACACTTTCAATCTTCCCCTTTTTGGTAATTGATGACAACATATAGATCAAAGCTTCGACAAATGATAAATAAGATTTGAAAAACATCATCGCTTTGAGAAGTATGTGATAAGAAAGAGCTCCCCCTAAATTTGTGCATTATTTAAAATTTACTTTTGAATGCAAATGCACAATCGATTAGGACCATGGTTACTCTTCCATATCACATACATCTTGGTGGAGCGCTCAAAATGATAGAGATTAAAAGCATGCACTCATCACCAAGCAAGTGAATGATCATATAAGAGATATAAAAGATAGCATCATTCAACCAAACATTAAGGGTAGCATATGATCAAACACATGATCAACAAGTATCTCACAAGTAGCTCATACAGTAGCTCACACAAGCACACAATAAAGTTTCAAACAAAATAGCAAGAGAGATAAAAACCAACATTCTCTCTCGAAGCCTATGATATAGACATTTTTCTCCCCCTTTGGCAACAAGTTACCAAAAAGTTCAAAAATGCATAGTGCTAAACGACTCTCAGGCTATATCTTTGGGAGGTGGTGTAGAGAGAACTCCAAGGACGAAGGCTTCCGATGAAGTAGTTGGAGCGGATGGAGTGGGTGTTGGAGGTGCTGTGGCTGCTGGTGCTGATGTTGTAGCTCTAGTGTCTGTCACAGGCACTGCAGCAGACCTTGGACCTCGTGGCACTCGCTTGAAAGCATCAGTAGTAGACTTGCCCTTCCTCTCCTCTGCTTCCTCCTGTAGCTGCTCAACTGCAGTTTGGATCTCAGTTACCTTGACATCCAGATCATAGAACTTCTGCTCAACGATCCTCTCCAAACTCTCCTGGTTCTTAGTCAGGGTGCCAAGCCATTCTCAATCCTCAGGGTGGATTGGATCAGATATCCAAGTTGATCTTGTTTGGATTTCAAGAACACTTGAGATGCATCTTCAATAGTTGGCATCTTTGCAGCTTTCTCTGCCTTTTCCTTCTCTCTATTCTCATGTGCTTGAGCTGAAGATGGTTCATTTTCATCCATCACCACAGTGTTGTCTTCAAATTCAGGATAGATAGGCAGGTGCTCCTTGTCCAAAAGATATGTGCATGTGCCCATCTTTGAGTTAATGAGCTCCTAAATGTGTGGACCATACCCACAACTCCTCTTCTGATCAGCAGCAGTCCTCTTGATTGTCTCAACAATCAGGCTCGTGACTTTGAACTTCTGTGGGACATCAAATATGTGCAGCAAGTTTATAGCATGTCCTCTGATCCTTGTGATCACCTGACTTGGGTAGCAGTGTGTGCCTCAGAATCCAGTTTATGGTAGGCAGACCAGACAACAGGTAATGGACAGATCCAAATTTATGTGTATCCAAGGCAGCATCTGGGATCTCCTTGTACATGTTGGCCATAGTGTTGTGGTTGTCGTCATTCCGGGAATGGGGGTCCCCAGACTTGCCTGCCTGCGGCCTGCGACGTGGCTCAAAGGGGGGCCCAGCACGGCCCATCTTCATCAACACAGACCCAAGACCCTCGCGAGGGGCCAAGCCTCGCGGGGCGGACGACACGGAGCTTCCTTAGGCACGACCTCATCCCGCTGGCTCGCGAGGGGGCGGAGAGATCAAGGCGGGGTACCTCACGAGGTGCCCGTGACGCAAGCCATGACAACCAAGGGCGCCAGGCGGGTGCCAGCCCGCGCAGTGTCCTCCTTTCCTCTTTGGTGCAAAGGGGGCAAGCGCAGCCACGGAGTACCGAGGCATCAGGCAAAGGTTGCCATTTTGGTGCAACAAGACCAAGACCAGGAAGACTGCAAGACGAAGGTCATCGTGGAGCCCAGGACGGCGTCACCACCAGAGCTTTGTGTAGGCGAAGACTGCTTTTGTCAGGGTAGCTACTACTAGCTGTCCCCCTTCAAATTAGCCTGCCATTGTTGGCTCCCTTCCCGCTCGATATTTGGGAAGAGGATCAGGGCCTCTATAAATAGGACCAGCCACCCACAGAGCAAAGAGGGTGGAGAAGAGGGTTTTTCAGAAGAGGGGGTTCGAAAGGATTAAGAGAAGGGGTTCGATCAGAGAGAGAGAGAGAGAGAGAGAGAGAGAGAGAGAGAGAGAGAGAGAAGGGTGGCTGAACTCCTCCCAGCAGTTCATCGCCCTAGCCAAGAACAAACCCTCGCGAGGCTGTTCTTCCTTGTATCATTCATCATCATCAGCCCAAGAGGCAATCCACCACACCACAAACTGGAGTAGGGTATTACACCACAACGGTGGCCCGAACCAGTATAAACCCTGTGTCCCTTGTGTTGTTCTTTCCATAGCTTAGATCTTGGCGAGGCGGAGGGGTGTAGGTAGGTAGGAAGCGAAATCTCCGCGTGCACCCCAGTGTTCGAACCTCAAGGGTCTGCCGGAACCCGAAATCCGACATTTGGCGCGCCAGGTAGGGGTGCGCCGGAATCCACCTTCTACCGCTTCGTGCCCCATCACGTCGTCATCATCATGTCTGGCGACCAGGCGGGCAACCCAGATCCATGGGCAGCGTGGCCCACCCGCGCAAAACCGCTCGCCTCGGGTGACCCCGTGCCCCAGGCAGCTCGCGGTCCGCAGGGCGCTGCGGGCCATGAGCGACGCGGACAGGCTTCGACATCTCCCACACCGCGGCAGGCGCGATCGGCAGCAAGGGCCTCCAATCACGTCGCGCCACGACACCGTACACCCGCCGGGAGCAGGCGAACTCGAGGGCCGCGCTCACGATGGCCCGAGAGCTGCTACAGTGCAGGCTGCTGGAGGGCGGCTGCGACGTGCTGTTGGAGCGGGTGGCGGAGCTCCTGGACTTCGCCGCCTCGGGGGCTCACCCCTTCTGCACCCAACTCCCATCTCAAGCCCAGGGCGGCCCGCGCGGGGGCTCCGCGCGCGCCCGCGGGCTCCAAGGCTACTCCAACGCCAGCGAAGCTGTCAGCACCGGACCGGTGGCGGCGCTGCCCCGCTCCCAGTCCGCGAGGAAGAAGGACTCGACACGACCCGCGGCCCCGGTGGACAGCCGCGCTGCCACCCCACGGTGGGCACGTCAGGTAGGACCGCGTGGCACGCGGGGCATTACGGCATGGCCTTCGGGACGACGGTGCCAGAGGAGTATGTGCCCCTCATGATGGACGAAGGACACCCTCACGAGAGCGAACAAGGCTCGCTCCTCAGCCCAAGCTGGGGGGACGAGGCGCCAGAAGCTGAGCCTTTCCGGGAGCCCTGGGACGGTCCCGCTGGCCACGCAGGAGGCAACGATTATCGGGTACCGCTAATTCTTCAGGAGCAGGCATACGCTAACCATGGATCGCAGGAGGTGCAGGTCGCCGCAGCGAGCAGCTGCCCCGCTCCCACAGTCTCCTACCCCTCGGGAGGAGGGCGCAGGGGGCTGCAGGAGAGGGGCCGGGATCCGACATCACCACCGCGGCGTTCGGAGCAAGGTGTTCTCAGGAGGTAGGCCCTCCGCTGGGGAGGTGCCTCAGGGCCTGCCCCCGGCGGAGGACCCGTGGTCGTCGGGAGAACCGCTGGCGACCGCTCTACCCCATCGGCGGCGTCCTGGTTTCCGGTCGTTGTTGATGGCACTAGAGTGTGGCACAAGGCGGGGCCCTCATCTGGCGATATGAAGCAAGGCCAGTACCTGTGAAGAAGGCCCAGTGCCTGTGAAGCTCGCCGCCCATCACACTCTCACATAATAATGAGTGGGGCTGTACACGCCCCGGAGTCTCAGGGGTGCCGGCCTCAGGCCCTGGGGCTCCCTCCCACGCCCAGTGGCAGCACTTAGCTCCACGCTGGTGAGAAGACGTCCAAGACTAGACTAGGTGCCGGGCGCGGCCTTTTGTTTGTTTTCGTTGCTTTTCCCTTTGGTTGTCGCTTCCCCCGCTGGATTCCAGTTGGATTCGAATTTGAGATTTGTGTGTGTTGGGGAAGGGGTGCTTAGTCTCGTCCGAGCAATTTCTCGCGTTTTGGTTACCACTTCACCTCAGCTGCCTCCCCTCGCGAGCCCCTCGCGAGCCCCTCGCGAGCCGGGTCAGGCCTAGCTTGTGCGCAGCCCAGACTACCGCCGACATGTCCTCTCAGGAGCGCGTTTTACTGCAGATCCTACGAACCCAATCGGGGAACACTCGAGACACCACAACCTCCCACAGGCTGCCTCAGGGCCAGCACGGGACGAAGGTAAACTAGCCGACCAGCGCGTCGCTTAGGCCAACCACTTGGCGCGGGCGCATGGGCAATGTAGCGTCTACTAGTACGATGAACACAAGTTTTACATAAGGGGCTCCCCCTCCAAAATGCTCTCACTGCCATCAGGCCAAAACCTGAGTTCTATTCATGCCGGGTAAGAAAGTAGGAATGATGCACAATCAGTCGGATAAATCCCCCAATGCGTTCCCAGGAGCACCACCCGAGCCGTTGCTGGCATCGCTGAACTCGCCATCGCTGTCCGCGTCGCCGCCAGCGGCGTCAGGGCCGTTCACCACGCCACCCTCGTCGGCCGCCACAATCACGTCGTCGTTGTCTAAAGCGAAGGCCCCAATAAGAGCATCCACATTGTCTTCCACCCAGTGCACCAGATCGCCTCGAACGGCCTAGGGGACTGGGGCGATGGCGGTATCGAAATCAAAGTGGGGATCCATGTTCCGGAGATGGCTGAAGACGCTGGAAAAGGCGCGCCCGAGCAGGGCGCGGCTCCTCTCCTCCACCAACCTGTCAGCCCTGACCGATCGCGCCTCCAGCTGCGTCACCACGTCAGTGAAGAACTGAAGATTGCCAGCAGAGTTGACTGCGTGCGGCTCGCCAACAGCCGCCTCGCAGATGTTGCCCAAGGCTGTGTTGGCTCTTTCCCGGAGTGTGGTGAGCATGGGGTCGTGCTCATGCTCCAGGATCCGCCGCTGACGTATCTCGTCCGCATTCTGGCGCGCGACGACCTCAGCCTCCTCCAGCCGCTGGCGGAGAAGGAGCACCTCGGCCTGGGAGGTGGTTAGCTCACCTTGCGCCACCTCAAGGGCGGCCCGGAAAGCATTGGCCCGCCGCATCGCCTCCTCTAGCTTGGCCCTCAAGGCAGCAGTCCTGCCTTCAGCTTCGGCCCGGATAAACCCCAGCTTCTCTTCAAACTCGTGCTCGAGGTTCAAATGCGCCATCGCCACTCGACATCCGACCTCCTCCAGGACGCGGGCTTCCTGTGCAGCGACATCATCCTCCGCCTGCGTCACCAAGCGCTCCCTCGTCTCCAGATGATCGTACTCGCGGGTACGTTCGGCGGCTTCCAGCGTCAGCACCTCCTCACGCTTCTGGAGTTCTGCTGAGCCGCCGGAGGCCACCTTCATTGACGCAAGGGCTGCCTCACGCAGCTCCACCTGCTCCTCCCGTGAGTGGCACCAGGCCAGGAGCTCCCGAGCCCGCTCGTCCGCCGCCGTTCACCGCCGGTCAGCTTCCCGAGCCTCCTCAGCGGCCCAAGATCGGGCCTCCCGAGAGGCCACCAGCGACGCCTTGGCCTCTGCGTCGTCAAGATCGCGCTGACGGCGCGCAAGGGCGATGGCGCCCTCCAGCTCGCGCCTCTCTGCAGCCAGGCGCAGGCCCTTGGCCTCAAGGCGCGCGTCTTCATCGGCAAGCTCCTCACCAAGCAAGCTTACCGCGTCAGCCGCCCTTCGAAGGAATCCTTGGAGGAGAGCGCGATGCTCCCGAGCGTGCTCGAGCACGTCTTCCACACCATCATCTGCCCCAAGCAAGCGTCGGGGGCTACGAGTCAGCACTCCCCCTCCGGGCTGGGGGCTGGGGGCTGGCACCCTCGCGACGGCCGGGCACGCCGCGTCAGAAGCCCGGCCTGGGGCCAGCCCGCCCCCAGGTGAAGAGCGCAGGGAGCGCCTCAGCCAATCGCAGTCCACGACCAGGCGAGAAGCCCACGGCAGGCTGGCTATGCCCCGAGAAGGCCCGCGAAGGAGGATCGGGAGGTGCGCAGGGCCAGGATACGCCTCGGGACGGTTCGCCTCTTTGATCGCCCTCACCACAAGGGCTCCGCTGCTTGGAGCGCTTGAGGACGGTGGGGGGGCGAAGACGAGGGGGACGGCTCCTCAGCCGTCTCCGCAAGCTTGGCTGGGAGGGTCCTGCGGAGCAAGGGTCAGTAAGAGCAACAGAAGGATCGGAAGCTGGGAAAGGAGAAGGCTTACTCATTAGTGGCGAAGTACTTCCTACGCTTCAGCAGGCGGCAAGGGTAATCATCACCCAGGGCCTCCCTTCTCTTCTGGAGGGCCTCAAAGTCCACGCGGAAGCGGCCTAAGAGTTGGGCGCAGGGATCAACCTGCGACGAAGATGGAGCATCAAGGCGATCTGCGTCGGGGGCGCCTGCCTGATGTCCGCTGCCAATCGCCTCGCCAAGAGAAGCCGCCGGAGCCTCAGGGGCCTCAGCCGCAGGCACGGAGGGCACCTGCTTGTCACCCTCAGCCTCAGCGGCACGGGCCCCAATAACTGCTTCCTCATAAGCATCGCCCCGCGCTGTCACCCCGCCGGGAGCCCCCTCGGCCTCTGGCTCCTCATGCCTCCCTGCTCTGCCACTTGAGGAAGAGTCTCCTTGGCCGACTGGAAGGGCAGTCACCACCACTGGGTTCTCGCGAGGCCCCTGGAGGCCGGCAGGGCGTGGCCCCCACTCATCGAAGATAGGCATCTGCCTCACAAAATCGCCCCTGCTCTGGCAGAGGTACAACAAGGCCCCTCCCTGCTGGATGCTGCCAGGGTTGGGGTCGCCAGTCAGGGTCAAGAGAGCCGTCCTCAGCACTTCAGGCGTCAGGTCCTCTTCCTGGAGCCTCATACGATCATCACGCCCGCTTAAGGCCCACATCTGGCGGGAGTGGTATTGGAGAGGAGCAATGCGGCGTAGCAGGAACTCCTTCACCACCTTGGGCGCTGTCACGCCAAGCGACCTCAAGAACGCGAAGCGGTGCGAGACAAAGACGAGCCGGGGGCTCTCAAGCGTCTCCTGGCCCCAGCCCGAATTGGGGACAGCAGGCGAAGTTGGCTCGGACAGCAGGGGGCTAGGCACCCCAGCATCCACATACAGCCATCGCTCGCGGAACCCAGCCGCGGGCGGAGGGAGCTTGAAGTCACCAGAGGCCGTTGTCTCAGACGCGGCAACGAAGCTCACGCACGCCCAGCATTGGGTAGGGTCAACAAGGCGCAGCGCGAAGAAGTGGCGCAGCAAGGCAACCGAAGGAAGGATGCCCATCATAGCCTCGCAAACAAAGGCGAAGACCGAAAGGAGAGTGATGGATTTAGGACTCAGATGCATCATGTGGATTTGATAGTGGGAAAGCACGGCATTAAAGAAATCAGAAAAGGGAGGAACCAGATCTGCCCATAGGGCGTCGGCAAAATACGGGACCTCGGTGACTATCCTGTCGATGGAGAAGTGGGACGCGGGCCAGGCCGTCGTCCTCCCGCATTCGTTGAAGATGGTGCCCAGAGCCGAGCTGACCTTGCCCAAGCCCTCGGCGGGGGCCACCAACGGCGGCGGGCAAGGCGGAGACACGGGTCTCTTCCCTCTTCCTTTCTTCGTTGGAGCCATGGCGATGGGAAGAGGGGGAGGTTCGAGATTGGGTTGAAAACAGAAGCCGGAGTTCGAGCGGAGGAAGGACAGAGGGCGCTCGAGCAACAGAAATGGGAACGGATGTGTATGACTACGGGTCCTCCTAGCATGGCGCAAAATAAGGAGGGCATGGGGGAACAGTGCCGCCCACGTCCAATCAACCGCCACGCGGCGCCCAAGGCCGCAGGCTGTTAGGGCCCGCGGCGCTTCGCTCTTGCCCTTCCGCCTCCCTGCACGGCCAAGTCCGGGCGCGCCTTGGGCCCGGGGGCTACTGTCGGCATTCTGGGAACGGGCGTCCCCAGACTTGCCTGCCTGCGGCCTACGACGTGGCTCAAAGGGGGGCCCAGCACGGCCCATCATCATCAACACAGACCCAAGACCCTCGTGAGGGGCCAAGCCTCGCGGGGCGGATGACACGGAGCTTCCTCAGGTACGGCCTCATTAGGCTGGCTCGCGAGGGGGCGGAGAGATCAAGGCGGGGTACCTCACGAGGTGCCCGTGACGCAAGCCATGACGACCAAGGGCGCCAGGCGGGTGCCAGCCCGCGCAGTGTCCTCCTTTCCTCTTTGGTGCAAAGGGGGCAAGCGCAGCCGTGGAGTACCGAGGCATCAGGCAAATGTTGCCATTTCGGTGCAACAAGACCAAGACCAGGAAGACTGCAAGACGGAGGTCATCGTGGAGCCTAGGACGGTGTCACCACCAGAGCTTTGTGCAGGCGAAGACTGCTTTTGTCAGGGTAGCTAGTACTAGTTGTCCCCCTTCAAATTAGCCCGCCATTGTTGACTCCCTTCCCGCTCGATATTTGGGAAGAGGACCAGGGCCTCTATAAATAGGACCAGCCACCCACAGAGCAAAGAGGGTGGAGAAGAGGGTTTTTCAGAAGAGGGGGTTCGGAAGGATTAAGAGAAGGGGTTCGACCAGAGAGATAGAAAGAGAGAGAAGGGTGGCTGAACTGCTCCCAGCAGTTCATCACCCCAGCCAAGAACAGACCCTCGCGAGGCTGTTCTTCCTTGTATCATTCATCATCATCAGCCCAAGAGGCAATCCACCACACCACAAACTGGAGTAGGGTATTACACCACAACGGTGGCCCAAACCAGTATGAACCTTGTGTCCCTTGTGTTGTTCTTTTCATAGCTTAGATCTTGGCGAGGCGGAGGGGTGTAGGTAGGTAGGAAGCGAACTCTCCGCGCGCACCCCAGTGTTCGAACCTCAAGGGTCTGCCGGAACCCGAAATCCGACAGTGGTCTTTCTTCTTCTCTGCATAAACATCCAAGCCATCCTCATGTTCCTCAGGAGCATTTATAAGCTTGGCCCACTCATCAACTGTGGATTGGTACCTAGTACCCTCAGACATCCATACAATCTTCCCATCTGGATAGAAGTGGGCAGTGGAGTAGAACTGCATGATCAGCTCATCATTCCACTTGGTGAGCTTTTGTGTAAAGAATTCATCAACTCCACATGCCTTAAAACTGTCATACACTCCAGGATAGTGATCTTCATTCTTTTGGATGTACTCCCAGTCTACTCATTTCATGTCACACACAATGGGCTTCTTGTCAAGCAACACTATCTCATAGAAGTCCTGATGTTCCTTAGTGTGAAACCTGTAGTCCACAACAGTTCTTCTCCTGATAGAATATGGATCAGACTCTCTCCATATTCTCAATCATGTATCCTTCCTGATTTTCATGTTTTCTGCAACTGGATGTGCATCATTGTGGTCAGGGATCTTGGGTTTCAGCTTCCTTAGCACTTGAGTTTCATCTTCTTCAGCAGTTTCAGGCACTGGGGCCTTGTTCTTTTCCTCAGCAGAAATGTTTCTAGTGCTTCTCTTGGGCTTCTGAGCTGGAGCAGCTTCCTTGGGAGCAGCTTTGGGCTTAGATGGAGCAGCCCCTGATCTGATTTCATCTCCCATGAGCTTTTGAGCTTTGGATGCTAGTGCAACATCCTCTTTCTCTTCAACATCATCTCTCATAATTGATGATCTGCCAAGCACTCTGGCAGTGGTCTTCTTGACCCTTTCCTTCCTTTTCTTGCCTTCTCGAACTGCCTCTTCAGATTGCTTGGAGGTTTCAGCAGTGGATGCTCTGGCCTTAGACATGGGGACTCTCTTTGCTGGTGCCTTCTTATGCATCCCTAGCTTGACTGTAGCAGCTGAGACATACTCCTTTTTCAGCACCTTTTTCTTGGAGCTGACTTCTTCCTCAACAGCCACATAATCCTCATCCTCTGAATCTGAGGTCTTCTTCTTTCTTGTTCTGGTGGCTGCCTTTGGCTAGTTACTTGGTGTGCTACTGCTGCCATCATCAGATGTACAGGAGGGACTAGTGCCCTCACTCAGTTGAACCTGCTCCTCAGACTTGTTCTGGCTATCCCTTTGGTCAGACATCATGCAGGCAAACTGTCACCAGACCCTGTGAATAGATTATAGATGAGGTAGAGTAGATGAGCATCACAAAGTACATGAGTTTTGCAAAAAGGATGACTTAAAAACTTAGTTTTAGTTCTTCACAGAAACAATTTCGGATCTACTGATTTGTAAACTCAGTGATACGGAAGCAGTTTTTGGAACCTAAACTAGTGAACTCGGTCAGACCGAGTCACAGTTCGGTGGCACCGAGACTGCTAGGGTTTCATAGAGGATTGAACTCGGTCACGCTGATTTGCAATTTTTGGTCAGACCGAAAATGCGTGTGCTCTGGCCTAAGCCAAAATCGGTGAGGCCGATTTCTACAACTCGGTCGGTCCGAGATGAATTCGGCGGAGACCTAACCCTAAATTTTGAAGTCAAAACTAACCAACGGAATGTTTTCGCTGGACAGGATGATTTCTGTCAGCGTCCTGGGAATGGGGGTCCCCAGATTTGCCTGCCTGCGGCCCGCGTTGTGGCTGAGGCAGCAGGCCGTACGGCCCATCTTAACCAACAAAGAATCCAAGACCCTCACGATGCGGATGACGCAAGACCTCATCAGGAGTAGCCTAGCCAGGCAGGCTCACGAGGAGCGGAGGTATCAAGGCGGGGCAGACCTCACGAGACCCTCGTGACGTGAGCCATGACACACGACACCAGGCGGGCACCAGCACGGCAACGTCCTTGTTTCCTCTTTGGTGCTAAGGAGGCCAACGCAGGCGAAGAGTACTGAGGCATCGGGCAAAGGTTGCTATATTGGTGCAATGAGACCAAGACCAGGAGGACGACAAGACAGAGGTCATCGTGGAGCCCAAGACGGCGTCACCACCAAAGCCTTTGGCAGGTGAAGACCACTTTTGTCAGGATAGCTTGTACTAAGTAAGACCAGCCACGACCTTAGACATGGGACAGAGGACAGAGGACGGATCATTCAGACCATCCACATACACACAAGCTCACCGAGCTCAAGAACACCTCAACCTCAGAAGGCTGTTCTTCCATTTTACTATTCATCATCAGCCCTAGAGGTAATCCACCACCACCACACTAGAGTAGGGTATTACACCACAACGGTGGCCCGAAATAGTATAAATCTTGTGTCTTCCTGTGTTGCGAGTTCGTCGAGTTCGTCCGTGAGATCTTAGTGAGCTAGATCGTAGATCGGTGGGAGGAAAAGTGTGACGCCCGGATATTTAAGCTACAGTAATTCTCTGCTAATGATGCCACGTCACTTCGATTACTGTTGCTAATCTCACGTTAGTTCGAAACCGATTCTAATTCAAATCCAAAATCAAGCAAACAATAAAAGTTTTCAAATATTAAAATTTAAAGTGTTCGGAGTGAACCAAATATTGCATAGATAATTATGGTGGAGAAACCACCCCTTTATACAATGTTTAAATAATATGAGATGAATAAAACAGCAGCAAAAACTATTATTTAAATACCTTTTGTAATTAATAAAATGTCAAACTAATTTATTGAAGACTGGACTTTTCAGCATGGACTAAGTTGAAATACTAATGTATATACTAAGTATAAATTTTACTAAAACTAAAATAATAGGATACAAAACTATAATAGAAAAAGTAAGATATATAAAAAGTAAAAACAAAACAAAAGAAAAGACCCCCCCCCCCTGCTGGACCGCGGCCCAGCTGGCCATCGGACCAACCAGGTCGGCCTAGCCGGCCCACCCCCAATACCCCTGGCC
>NC_041386.1:468412040-468421596 GCF_002162155.2 Triticum dicoccoides
TCGTCGCCCGTCATCGACGCGACCCTGCCCCATCACCGGACCCCCTTATCGACCCTCCTCCCTCGCACGACACCCGCCCGTGGCCTCTACCTCACCGACACTGGAGCCCCGCGCCGCCACGACTCCGTCGCCGCCCGTCGTCCTCGTCTCCCCCTCGCCGGACGCGACCTCAACTCCTCCCCGAGCCCACTGCTAGATCCCTATGCCCCCCTTGTGAGATCCCCTTCTCCTGGCCCAGTCATCGCGCTGTCAGGACCCCGATTCCAAGCCACATTGATCTAGCCGGTAACACCTCATATTAGTTTGCGGCCTCACGCACGGTATCCCACGGGTGTCGCCTTACCATGGTCCGGAACCGTTTGCGCCTTTTGGCTCACGTATATGATAGTGTCGCTAGCAGACATATGACAGAGAACCCGGGCCGACATGGCTAGTCGTGAACCCAAAGCAGCACAGACCTATGGAGACAGGCATACATGAATCACATCGAGCATGTTGGTCATCAGCGAGTGAATCCGGGCTGTAGCACTTGGCTAACAGGACTCCGGGGAACCCGGGCTATAGCAGGCTAGGCAGGACTCCGGATGTCACCGCGTGACATTTCCCTGAAGGGACATACATAGGAACGAAGTGAAACACATGCTGGCCAGTCAAGTGACCTGAGCAATAGTGCTGGGCTAGCAGGACTCCGGTGAACCGGGCTGTAGTGGACTACTATGGCTGGAGGAACACTAGACTACATTTCCCCATAAGAAAGGCTGCCAAGGATAAACAACTAGATTGTCAGATCCCACTCATACCAAGCATTTCAATCATACACACAATATGCCCGATATGAGTACATACAACATGGCATCACAACAAAACTCTACAACTCAAGTACTTTATTTAAAGGCTCCAGAGAGCCATACATAACATGTTCATACAGATAGGGGTCACATGACCCGACACTCAAGTCATACAATCATACAAGCACAAGCGGAAGTAAATAGTCTGAGTACAGACACTAGAAAGCAAGAAGGCTTCTCGAAGCCTGTCAATCTACATAGGGCCCTCCATGGCCAGGATCACCACCTGGGTGGCTAGTCACTCGTCGACGTCAAGGTCTACGTAGAACCCATCGGAGGGGGCGGTGTTGTCGTCTGAAAACAGTAATTAAGCAAACATGAGTACAAAGGTACTCAGCAAGTCTTACAACAGAACCTACTATACATGCTCATTCTCAAAAAGGTGGTGGGGTTATTGCAGCAAGCCAGCTTTGACTCTTGGCTAAGCTATCCTATGGAACTCCACTAGTAAAATAGTTTTCGCACACGAGTCCACTACTCACCAACACAATACTCCACCGGGGATTCTCCCTCGCCATCCTACGAGAGGGCCATCCTCGGTACTCACACTTATCTTGAGTCTTTTAGTAGTAACCATTAACTTGTCTATGAACTGTATAGGCAACCAAGTAGTCCTTTACCGCGGACGTGGCTATTCGAATAGTTTTATACCCTGCAGGGGTGTACTTCGTCACACATGTTTCCACCACTTAGCGTCTGCACACGACATGTGCTCGGCAGACTTCAAGCGAAAACCGACGTGGGTGTAGACCATGACCTGACTAACCTCACAAGTCTCTAGTCCAGGTTTATCGCCTATTCAGGTTCCATCCGCAAGGAAATCCGGCCGGGGTGTCCTCAATGGCCCCAAACGATGAGTACAGAGTCCCGAGACGCCAAACGGGTGCCCGGCATACCCGGCCATAGTGTATCTACCGCATCATAGCCCACCCCTAGGGTCAGCGCTACGCACGGCCGCCAACACATAACCTACAAACACCAGAAACTAGTTGCAACTCCTGGACAGAGGGCGAGAGGGGTTACTAAGTCGAGCGGGGTCATATTTCAGGGCCCAATGTGTGGTAGTAGCTGAATCTTAAATCACGCATACATATCTCAGTTCTTATGGACGGCCTCAATGAAACAACCCACCATGTACTCCTACATGGCCTCTCATCGATACCTTTACCAAAACATGTTCAACACATCCCTCACATTACCGACATAATCATATCACTCTAGCCCATCACCCAGATGAACCAGACCTGACACAACTCTAAGCATAGCAGGCATAGCAAGGTGGGAATCACATACATGGCTCAATCAACTCCTACACATGCTAGTGGGTTTCATCTAGTTACTGTGGCAATGACAGGTCATGCAGAGGATAAGGGTTCAACTACCGTAGCACATAGCAGTTTGAATCGTGTTGCCTTAATGCAGTAAACAAGAGCAGAAGCAAGAACATGGGTTTGTATCAGAATGATCAATGGGTTGCTTGCCTGTTGTAGTTGTAGTAGGGTACTACCCTTCAGACAGATACTTGGGGTTATCCTCGGAGGCAGAACCTACCACAAAAATCACACCGAACATAATCAACACATGGCAATATGCAACAATATGATGCATGCTATGACATGGCAAGATGAAAGTGTCTTGGCCTAATGCAAGCTAAAACAGGAGGGGATGAACTCATTTGAATCAAAGATTCAAATGTTAGCTCACTAAACATGGCCTTATTAGTGCATTACCTTATTCTGCTTTAACAGCAAGGTTAATTTGTGTTGTCATGCATGAAACCATTACAGATGGATAGATTGAATTTTTCTGATCATTTTTTATATATAAATCTTTGCATTTGGAGCTATGATTGATTTTCTATGATTTTTAGAAGTTTTGGCTATTTTCTGGAATTTCCTATATAAGAATAATTCCAGTAATTGAATTAATGCGTCATCATGTCATAAGTGTGACGTCAGCGGTCAACTGGGTCGGCCAGGTCAAACCTGACTGGTGGGCCCTCTCTGTCAGTGTCACAACTAATTAACAGAATTATGTTAGTGCTAATTGACTGTCAGTGGGGCCTGGGCCCACATGTCAGTGACTAAACTAAATTAAATTAGTTAAAACTAATCTTAAACCGATTAGCAGACTGGCCCCACCTGTCATAGACTCAGCGGGGTCTACCTGGGCCCACACGGGGGGTCAAACAGGGTCAACTCGCCGGCGGCTTGACGCCGGCGACGACAGACGTGGCGGAGGGGCTCGGGTTTGCGTCTCGGGCGACCAAATCGACGGCGGAGAGCAGCTACGTGATGTGGGGAGCGAGCCGCATCGTTTGGTGGAGAAAGTGGAGCTCGGGAAGGCCGGGAACGACGCCAGCGACGACCTTGGCGGTCGCTGGAGTTCGGGCGAGGACGAGCTAGTCGCTAGGGGGCACGGCGAGGGGCGTGCGAGGGTGCTACGGGCTCCTGCGAGTGCATGGAAGACGAAGGCATGCTCGGTGGCGTCCCAACGTGGCTGTGGCCACGACGGCGACGTGCGGTGGCGGCGGCGAGCTTTGGCTTCGATGGCAGAGGTGGTTAGAGGACGCGGACGAGCGCGGGGAGAGGGGGATACGGTGGCGGAGCTCACAACGGTTGCAGGGGAGCGAACGGCGAGCTCGAGGAAGCTTGGGAGGCGGCAAAACGTCAAAGACGATCTCCGGTGACCGACGAGGGGAACGGCAGCGGTGGTGGCGTTGCAGCGCATCCGAGGCCTCGTGGCTCGTTGAGGAGGTCGAGGGAGATGTTGCGGAGCTCGTGGGCACGGTGGGGTGACACGGGGACGACGATGGCTGCGGCTACGGCGGCTGCGTCGGCAGGAAGATGGGGAGAGAGCCAGAGAGGGGGAGGAGCCACGGGGAGAGTGGGAAGAAAGAGGGGGAGACGTGGGGGTCAGCGTGGCACTCGTAGGCGCCTCCAGGGCGTCGGCGGAAGCAGGAGGTGGCCGGCGTGTGGCTGCGGGCGCCGGCCACGCGCTCCTCGTCCTCTTGGCGAGAGGAGGAGGACGACTGGCAAGGGCCAGTCGACTGGGCCGAGCCAGGTGAGCTGGTGGGCTACGCCTGGTAAGTTTCTCTCTCTCTCCTTTTTTCCTGTTTTCTAATTTATTTATTATTTCTGTAACTTCAGGGCTTTATTAAAAATACCAGGGCATTACCATAAATCATAAAATTAATCCTGGCCACTGCTTAGAATATATCCAACAGCAAACATTTTAGTTTATGATTATTTGAGCATTTAAAATATTTTATAGCATTTAAATGCCCAAATGCAAATACCAAAAGGATTAATCCAATGACCTTTGATGTCCTAGAAAAATGTGCACCATTTTTGTCAAAGGTTTTAACCCAAAACAAAAAGGGTGGGCTTTTTAGAAGGGCATTTCAGGTTCATTGGAAAAGTTTTTAATAACCCTAGTTGTTCCAGGGGGGTGCTGGGGGTTCTGTCATCCCGATTTCAAATTTAAAAGGAATTTAAACATGATGCACACTCTAATGCTTGAACTAACTAGGGTGTGACAACTCACCCCCACTCAAAAGAATCTCGTCCCGAGATTTAGGATCCTCCGGAAAGAAGGTGGGGTACTCGAGTCGAAGACGATCCTCCCTTTCCCAAGTGGCTTCTTTCTCGAAATGGTGTGACCATTGAACCTTGAGAAACTTGATATTATGACGTCGAGTGGTACGTTCGGCTTGATCAAGGATACGAACGGGATATTCCCGATATGAGAGGTTATCTTGGAGATCAAGCGTTTCGTGGTCCACTCCACGGATAGGATCCGTGAAGCAACGCCTGAGTTGAGAAACGTGGAAGACATCGTGAACTCTAGAAAGATGCGAAGGTACTTCCAATTGGTAGGCAACTTCTCCTCGTTTGGCAAGAATGCGAAAGGGTCCAATGTAATGAGGAGCCAATTTGCCTTTGATACCGAAACGATGGGTTCCCTTCAACGGGGTAACCCGAAGGTAGGCCTTCTCGCCGACTTCATAAGTCATAGGCTTATGTTTACGATCATATTGACTCTTTTGACAAGATTGGGCTGTTTTCAATTTCTCACGAATAACGCGAACCTGTTCTTCTGCTTCCTGAATCATATCTGGGCCAAAGAGTTCTCTTTCCCCAGTTTCTGACCAGTTAAGAGGCATTAGACATTTTCATCCATAGAGAACTTCGAAAGGAGCCTTGCCTAAGCTAGCTTGATAACTATTGTTGTAAGCAAACTCCGCGAATGGAAGGCATTTCTCCCAACCCATTCCGAACGAGATGACAGAGGCTCGGAGCATATCTTCCAGAATTTGATTGACTCGTTCTACTTGACCACTTGTTTGAGGGTGGAAGGCGGTGCTGAAAGAGAGACGAGTTCCCATAGCATTTTGGAAACTTTCCCAAAATTGAGAGGTGAAGAGACTCCCACGGTCTGAGTTAATTTCCAATGGAACACCATGAAGGGACACTATTTAGGAGATGTATAAATCGGCTAGCTGGCTAGCGGTGATACTCTCACGAACAGGTAGAAAGTGGGCTACTTTGGAAAGGCGGTCGATCACGACGAAGATGGCATTATTCCCTCTCTTGGTCCTGGGAAACCCAGTGATGAAATCCATACTGATTTTATCCCATTTCCACTCGAGAATAGCCAAAGGTTGAAGGGTGCCAGTAGGCCGTTGATGCTCTGCTTTAACACGATGACAAACGTCGCAATTAGCAATGTATTGAGCGATTTCTCTTTTCATCCTAGTCCACCAAAACCTCTAGCATAGGTCTTGATACATTTTAGTACTACCGAGATGAATGGTGAGAGGGGATTCATGAGCTTCCTTAAGGATCAACTGGCGTAGATGTTGTTTCTTGGGAACCACCAAACGGTTCTCGAAGAAGACAGCACCCCGCTTATCCATGGAAAAACATTTAGCAACTCCGCTAGCAATGTTTTCCTTAATCCGGGATATGCCCTTATGACGCTTCTGGGTAGCTATGATTTGATCCATAAGGGTAGGTTTCGCCACCAGGGTGGATAGAAAACCTCGAGGAACAATGTGAAGATTAAGCTTACGAAATTCCTCATGAAGAAGTGGTTGACTTTGTTGTAACATCAGGTTGTTACAATAGGACTTACGACTTAGTGCATCAGCCATGACATTGCCTTTGCCCGGGGTGTAAATTATTTTTAAGTCGTAATCCGAGATCAACTCGACCCAACGTCTTTGCCTGAGATCCAAATCTGGTTGGGTGAAGATTGTCACGCCCTCGATGGGGCTATAGCTCCCACGTGTCGAGGCACGACTTAGAGACATAACCGCATTGAAAGCAATGTCGCAAGTTAGGCAATCATCACAACATCCCATGTAATATATAGAATAAAAGGGGAGATACATAGTTGTCTTACACTCGCCACGTCACATCAAAGTACATAAATAACATCCATCATACAAACACTCATGGCCCGACTACGGCGCCAAAATGGAAGAAAACCCAACATGCGACAAGGCCCCGAATCAAACCCCAACTAGGCACCACTACTGATCATCAGGAAAAGACACGTAGTATCGCTGAGAGTCCTCGTCAAACTCCCACTTGAGCTCGTACTCGTCACCTGGAGTGGAATCACCTGGACCTGCATCTGGAGTTATAGTATCTGTGAGCCACAGGGACTCAGCAATCTCGCACCCTCGCGATCAAAACTATTTAAGCTTATAGGAAGGATAAGGCATGTATATGTGGAGCTGCAGCAAGCGACTAGCATATGTGGTGGCCAACTTATATGCAAAAGAGAGCGAGAAGAGGAGGCAAAGCGCGAGCGAGAATCTAGAGGAACAGCCTGCGCAAGCATAACTCCAACACCGTGTCCACTTCCCGGACTCCACCGAGAAGGGGCCATCACGGTAACACACATAGTTGATTCATTTTAATTAAGTTTAGTTCAAGTTATCTACAACCGGATGTTAACAAATTCCCATCTGCCCATAACCGTGGGCACGACTTTCGAAAGTTCAATCCCTATAGGGGAGTCCCAACTTAGCACATGACAAGCTCTCATGGTCAACGAAGGAACAGACCTCCTCCCAAGATGTTCCGATCAGACTCGGTATCTCGGTAACTCAAGACACTTCGATAGGTTAAAATAAGACCAGCAACACCGCCCGAATGTGTCGACAAATCCCGATAGGAGCTGCACATATCTCTTTCTCAGGGCACACTCAGATGAGCCAGACGTCGGGTAAGCCAGCCCAGAGTTTCCCCTGGTAGCCTCGGACATCGCTCGGTGGGACCAACACTCAGAGGAGCACTGGCCCGGGGGGGTAAAATAAGATGACCCTTGAGTCTGCAGAACCCAAGGGAAAGAAAAGGCTAGGTGGCGAATGGTAAAACCAATGTTGGGCATTGCTGGAAAAGCTTTAATCAAGGAGAAATATCAAGGGGTTCCCATTATAACCCAACCGCGTAAGGAACGCAAAATCCGGGAACATAACACCGATATGACGGAAACTAGGGCGGCAAGAGTGGAACAAAACACTAGGCAAGAGACCGAGCCTTCCACCCTTTACCAAGTATATAGATGCATTAAGATAACATAG
Source organism: Triticum dicoccoides (assembly GCF_002162155.2). Taxonomy (NCBI): domain Eukaryota; kingdom Viridiplantae; phylum Streptophyta; class Magnoliopsida; order Poales; family Poaceae; genus Triticum; species Triticum dicoccoides. Next base: position 468,419,484 of record NC_041386.1, read on the forward strand.
CAATATAATGATATCCCAACAAGTAAATAAATGATGTTCCCACAAGGAACGGCCTCCAATCTTCACCTGCAACTAGCAACGCTATAAGAGGGGCTGAGCAAAGCAGTAACATAGCCAATCAACGGTTTGCTAGGACATGGTGGGTTAGAGGTTTGACATGGCAATTGGGAGGCTGACAAGCAAAAGGTAGGCATCGTAGCATTGGCGTGGCAAGAGCGAGCAAACTAGCATAGCAAAGATAGTAGTGATTTCGAGGGTATGATCATCTTGCCTGCACAGTTGTCAGAGTTGACTGGATTCTCACAAGCAAACTCAACAGGCTCCTCGGTAGCGAACTCATCTCCCGGCTCTACCCAACAAGACAAACAGGCAACAAGGATACAATCAACCACGTGCAAGACCAAGCAATATGATGAAATGATGATATGCTATGCGGGATGCGATGCGGGATGCAAAATGCAAGATATGACAGGAAATGCATGAACCTGGCCTCAACTTGGAATTCCAAGGGTGCCACTGGAAAGATGAGATGAAATCGCTTGAAAACAATATACAGAACGCCGGAATCGGAGTTACGGTTTGGAAATGGCAAGTGTTTCAAAATTGACACCGGTCTGTGATTTACAGCAAGTAGGCATCTAAATGCAATGAGATGAACATGCTACGGCCACCAAACATGACAAAAAAATACATGGCAGGGATGCACACAAGATGCTTAACAAAAGACTAGCACTAAGCCATAGCCAATGAATCCATTATGAGGTTCAAACAAGCATGGCAGAAACGCAAATGCAAAACAGATTCCAGACTTAGTGAAATTAACACTTGTCTGAAATTTCAGATCACGAAGCCCTCTTCGGAGCAGCAAAACAACATGATACATGACCTGATTAAGACAAGTAAGAACATTTCATGGAGCTACTCAACAAGCTTAACAAAAGTCCCTAAGTGACCTGGGGTCAAAAGGGATCACAAAATATACTAACGGGCACACGAACATAGCAAAAACATAATCAGTTTTCAGACTTAGTGAAAACTGAGACATGCTGAAATATAACTCACGAAGGTATGTAAACGAGCTCGATGCACTCACCACGGTGCAAGTCATGACAAGGCAGGAACACATCCATAAAGAAGGCACAACATGCTAGCTAGACATGGCAAGAACAATGGCATAGCATGCACGGATCAACTACAACAACACCGGCAAAATCGCAAACGAGTTGACAATCTGCCCAGATTCACCACGAAGCAAAAGTAGAGCTCGATTGAATCAAGCTAGGTTGCTCCATAATTGCAAACAAAGACATGGATGGATAGAGAATAACATGATTAACAAAACTCCCTTACTGATCATCCTCAGAAGAGGCACGGATCACTAGGAAACAAGCTGAACATATGGCATCATGAACTAAACAATCCCAGACTTGGTGAAAACAACTAAGTCTCTGAAAACAGATTTCCCAGGTGCGTATCTTTGCAATCTTGCACAAGTCACCACACACATCCTAAAAATGCATGGGTTGCACCTCTAGAAAGAAGACAAAATGCTTAACAAAACATATAAAGGACTCACAGGCATAGCATGCACTCAATAATCATGGCAAAAATGACAAAAGTCTAAGATGAACTAGCAGATCTGACAATTAACTCACGAAGCCTCCTTCTAACAGCATTTTGGGCATCAAGATGAACTCAAATGAAAATGATGCAATGGAATTAAATGATGTACTCGTCGAGGCGAACATTTTGATATACTATATGTCCAAATCGGAGCTACGGATGCGGAGATATCACTGGTCAAAATTAGCACAAAAATTAGGGTTCGGGAGCGAAAAGTCAACCGTCAAGTTTTTCCAGATCCAGATCCAGATCGGGCACGCGGATCGAGGCCGCCGGAGTTACTGTTCACGGCCGGACTTTGAGCTCGCCGGCGTCAAGGGAGGAGGTGGAGGAGAGGGACTTGGCCGGCCGGTGGGGAGGACGAGGCCGGGGCGCGACGGCGGTGGGGCGGCGCCGCGGTGGAGAGGCGCGGCCGTAGTGGCGTGGCGGCCCCCGGCGAGGTGGGCGGCGGCCGGCGATGGCGGCTTGCGGTGGCGCGGCCACCGGGGTC
>NC_041386.1:468421886-468431503 GCF_002162155.2 Triticum dicoccoides
GAGTGGGCGAGGGGCGCGGCGGACGTTGTCCGGTCCGCTCGGACACATCCGTCGGCGGCGGATCTGGAGTTTTTTTTTCAAGGGGAGGACGGGGAGAGATCCGAGATCCGAAAAACGGGGGGGCTATTTATAGGCATAAGTGGAGCTAGGAGAGTCCAAATGAGGTGCGGTTTTCGGCCACGCGATCGTGATCGAACGCTCTAGGACATGGAGCAGAGTTTGGTGGGTTTTGGGCCAAATTGAAGGGCTGTTGGGCTGCAACACACACGAGGCCTTTTCGGTCCCTCGGTTAACCGTTGGAGTATCAAACGAAGTCCAAATGATACGAAACTTGACAGGCAGTCTACCGGTAGTAAACCAAGGCCGCATGACAAGTCTCGGTCCAATCCGGGAATGTTTAATCCCCACACATGAAAGAAAGCTAGAAATGACCACCGGAGGAGAACGAAGCGCCGGAATGCAAAACGGACAACGGGGAAAAAGCTCGGAGGCATGAGACGAACACGTATGCAAATGCAATACACATGATGACATGATATGAGATGCATGACAACGAAAACAAAACATGGAGACAAAGACCAGAACCCGAGAAATAAATATAACTTAATGCCGGAAACGGCAAGAGTTAGAGTACAAATTGGGAAAGTTATATCCGGGGCGTTACAACACTCCACCACTACGAAAAGATCTCGTCCCGAGATCTAGGACTGAAAGAACTCCGGGTACTCGGAACGGAGGTGATCCTCACGTTCCCAGGTAGCTTCACGGTCGGAATGGTGTGACCACTTGACTTTAAGAAATTTGATTGACTTGTTGCGAGTCTTGCGTTCAGTCTCTTCGAGAATAGCAACTGGGTGCTCACGATAAGAGAGATCTTCTTGGAGCTCAATGTCCTCGAAGTTGACGGTGCGGTCAGGAGTCTTGAAGCACTTTCGAAGCTAAGAGACATGGAACACGTCATGAACATTTGCAAAGTTTGAAGGAAGCTCGAGTTGATAGGCGAGGTCGCCTCTCTTGCTGACAATCTTGAAAGGTCCCATGTATCTAGGGGCAAGCTTCCCTTTGATACCGAAGCGACGAGTACCTTTCATAGGAGAGACACGGAGGTAAACATGATCTCCGATCTTGAAAGCCAAATCATGGTGCTTACTATCATAGTAGCTCTTCTGACGGGATTGGGCTGCTTTGAGGTTATCACGAATGACTTTGCACATTTCTTCTGCTTCTGTGATTAAGTCAATACCCAAAAGCTGACGTTCACCGGTTTCATACCAGTTGAGAGGTGTACGGCACTTCCTACCATACAGAATTTCAAAAGGGGCCTTGCCCGAACTTGCTTGAAAACTATTGTTATAGGAGAATTCAGCATAAGGAAGACAATCCTCCCACTTCATGCTGAAGGAGATCACACAAGCCCTGAGCATATCTTCAAGAATCTGGTTGACACGCTCGACTTGACCGCTTGTTTGAGGATGGAAAGTTGTGCTGAAGTGGATGTTGGTGCCCATGGCCTTCTGAAAAGAATCCCAAAACTTGGAGGTAAAGATGCTGCCACGGTCTGAAGATATCACTTGAGGAATACCGTGCAGAGAGACATACAAGAGGTATAGAGTTCCGCCAATTGAGCTGCAGTGATCGACTCTTTGATAGGCAGAAAGTGAGCCACTTTGGTGAGCTTGTCGATGACAACAAATATAGCATCATTGCCACGCTTGGACTTTGGAAACCCAGTCACGAAGTCCATCTCAATGTGGTCAAACTTCCATTCTGGAATGGCAAGAGGTTGGAGGAGACCTGCTGGCCTTTGGTGTTCTGCCTTCACTCTTCTGCAGACATCACATTCATTCACGAATTGAGCGATCTCGCGCTTCATTTGAGTCCACCAATAAGCTTGCTTAAGGTCCTGATACATCTTCGTACTCCCAGGGTGGATGGAGAGGAGAGAATTGTGAGCCTCTTTCATGATCACTTTACGAAGTTCACCTTTGGGCACAACAATAGGATCCTTGAAGAAGAGAGTGTCCTTGTCATCAAGGCGGTAGCACTTGTACTTGGACTGACTCTTGGCAATCCCAATCTTCACCTTTTTCACCATAGCATCAAGAAGCTAGGCTTGGCGTATCTGGTCTTCTAAGGTAGGAGAGACTTGAAGGTTGGCAAGGAAACCTTGAGGAACAACTTGCAAATTAAGTTTGCGGAAAGCTTCACAAAGCTCGGGTTGATAAGGCTTAAGAATCAGACTGTTGCAGTAAGCCTTCCTGCTCAATGCGTCAGCAATCACATTAGCCTTGCCCGGAGTATACTCGATACTCAGATTATACTCTTGAATCATTTCGACCCATCGAGTTTGCCTTAGGTTGAGATTAGGCTGAGTGAAGATGTACTTGAGACTCTTGTGATCAGTGAAAATGTCCACTTTTCTTCCCAATAGAAGATGTCTCCAAGTCAACAGAGAATGCACAACTGCCGCCAACTCGAGATCATGAGTGGGGTAGTTCTTCTCATTAGGCTTCAACTGGCGAGATGTATAAGCAACAACTTTCTTCTCTTGCATCAATACTGCACCAAGACCTTGGCGAGAGGCATCATAATAGACCTCGTACGGCTTGGATTCATCAGGTGGAGTCAGAACTGGAGCAGTGATCAACTTCTCTTTCAAAGTGTTGAAAGCAATGTCACACTCCGGAGACCAAACGTACTTGACGTGCTTCTGAAGAAGATTTGAGAGAGGCTTCACGATCTTAGAAAAGTTTTCAACGAATATTCGGCAATAGCTTGCGAGACCGAGAAAACTGCGGAGTTGTTTCACGTTCTGAGGAGGTTCCCAATTCACAATTGCGGACACCTTCTCAGGATTCACGGAAATGCCCTTGGCAGAGATGATATGACCAAGATAAAGAACCTCATCAAGCCAAAATTCACACTTGGAGAACTTGGCGTAGAACTGATGTTCTCTGAGCTTATCAAGAACCAAACGCAAATGCTTGGAATGATCTTCCTTGTTCTTCGAGAAAACCAGAATGTCATCGAGATAGACCAAAACGAAGTCATTGGTGTAGGCATTGAAGATGAAGTTCATCATGCAAGAGAACGTCGGAGGAGCGTTGGCGAGGCCAAAAGACATGACAGTGTATTCATATGAACCGAAGCTTGTTCTGAATGTTGTCTTGGGAATATCTTCTTCATGAATGCGAGTCTGGTGATAACCCATACGGAGATCAAGCTTGGAGAATACTTGGGCACCTTTGAGTTGTTCAAACCGTTCATTGATGTTGGGAAGTGGGTATTTGTTCTTGATGGTCTTCTTGTTCACTGGACGGTAATCAACACAAAGTCGGTCCGTTCCATCCTTCTTCTTCACAAAAAGAACACCACAACCCCACGGAGAAGAACTAGGCCGGATGAGACCCATTCTTTCTTGCTCATCAAGTTGCTTCTTCAGCTCCTTCAACTCTTCAGGTCCGAGCTTGTAAGGACGTTTGCACACAGGTTCCGTGCCAGGCTCAAGTTCAATAACGAATTCAACTGGCCGGTGCGGAGGCATTCCTGGGAGCTCTTCTGGAAAGACGTCTTGATATTCGCAAACGACTGGAATTTGAGAGATGGCATCCAATTCACCCTTCTCATTGAGAGAAAACAGACAGATAGTATCATCACGAGCGGCAAAGGCAATTACATCCTTAGACGAATGAGTCAGTTGAATCTGTCTGGCTGCACAATCAAGCTGAGCCTTGTGCTTAGAAAGCCAATCCATTCCGAGAATAAGATCAATATCTGAGTTACCAAGAACCACCGGAGAATAGAGAAACTTGTACTCGCCCAATGTGATAGAAACATCTGGGGAAATAGTGCTTGCATTCATAAATTTACCCGGAGAAACAACAGATAACTGTCTAGGCAAATCTTGCAAAGGCAACTCATGCTTAGAAACAAATGGCCTCGAAATGAAACAATGCGAAGCACCCGTGTCAAAAAGAACTTTAGCAGGAATATCATTAACAGGAAGGTTACCCATGATCACATCTAACGAGTCCTCTGCCTAAGCTGCATTCATCAAATTGACCTTGGCGGACTTAGGGTTATGCTTGACCACAGCTGTACTTGCCGATCTCACAGGAGGAGGAGGAGGAAGATGCCTCTGGTTGAAACACTTGTTGGCATAGTGACCCTTCTGTTGGCACTTGCTGCATGTGACCTCTGAAAGCGGACGGTGATACGGAGCACTCGATCTTGGAGCTTGAGAGAAGTCTTGTTCTGAAAGCCAGGGTTGGGTGGGTGGGAAGAACCACTTCCACCTTTGCTCTTCTGCTGATACGGCTGACGGAACAGAGGAGGAGGAAGCCAAAACTTCTGCTGCTTGGCCACTTGAGTAGAGGAAGAAGGAGTAACATCTCTGACTCGCTTCCTGGAAGCATCACACCTCAACTGAGCAGCCTCTTGCTTCAGTGCCATGTTGTAGAACTCATCGTATCTCAAGGGCTCGAAGAGGACAAGAGCGAGCTGAATCTCTTCTCTGAGACCACCCCTGAACTGATATATCATGCTCTTCTCATCAGGCACGTCCTGCTTGGCAAAGCGGGCAAGCTTCTGGAACAACTTGTTGTAGTCATAGACAGACAAAGAGCCTTGCTTCAGATTGCGGAATTCCTCACGCTTGCTTTCAACCACGCTCTGCAGAATATGATGAGCTCGGAAATCTCGACGGAAATCATCCCAAGTGATAACACGTCCACCTCTGGAATCCTTGTACTGCTGGAACCATTCTGTAGCTTGATCTTTGAGTTGGAAGGAAGCAAACTTCACAAAGTCCTCAGGCCTGACGTTACTGCACTCGAAATGCTTGCACAGATCCACAAGCCAATCGTCAGCATCGGTTGCCTCAACACAATTGCTGAAAGTCTTTGGCCCGTTAGCAAGGAACTGGTTGAGTGTAGCAAAGTGACTCTGATTGCTGCCTTGATTCCCTTGACTGCCTTGATTGCGCTCTTGGAGAATTTGCATGATCAGCTATGTGTTTACATTGGTTGCGGCCATCACATCTTGACATGCCTCTGGAGGAGGTGGAGGTGGTGGCGGATCTTGATTCTGGTTCTGACTGGTGCTCTTAGCGGGAGCCATCCTAAAGAGGTTGACCACCGTTAGCACATAGACAGATAAAATGAAGCTGAAACCAACGGAATGAAAATTGCAACATATAATCTTCACATCCGAACAAAATGAATGAATGCATTCCTCTTCAAATGGTCACATATCCATAAATTGCGAAGCCACGTATAATTAAGCTAGAGAAGTAAATCAACAAGGTACGGATCAAGAACGAATAATCGGTAAGAAATCCCAATCTCAAACCAATATCCGTGGAAGAAGAACTAGAGCTACTAGAATTCCCACCTATGAAACTCCCGAACCTTTCCGATTATGCAATCAGGTGTTGGGGATACAGGGGAAGCATAATATCTCACCCAAACTAGCAAATCCTACATCCAGCTGTATCCATCCTTCAACACATAACCAAGAAAACTTCAGAAACCATCTACCTCAACCTTTGAAAAGCATCCGTTATACAAGTTATGGCGATACTCCCAAACTCCCGCCCCAGTACTGGGTGGCGTCGAGGTTATCTCACCAACGAACTGCATAAAAGAGATTTTCGATGTCGGCGAACATATCTCAAGTATTCCAGAATTGCAACGATAAAATTATGATGACAACACCTCAGAGCTCAACTCCCCGGGACACTTCCACTAAACCCCTAACAGGAGGCACCAAGACAATGTTCTCATCATAAGCCATCGGAACGATTCCAAAATACTCGCGTGATCCTAAAATTTTTTTTAGTGAAATTTGAGAAGAGAAGAGTTAAAACTCTACGTCAGGATGCCTTACCAGAGCGATGAGGAGACTGGGAAGTAAAAATAATTCCTAAGCTCTCCGATATATAATTTCTAAGTGACTCAAAACATTTTTCTAGACACAACTCGACTGCTAAAAACGATCAAGCAATGGGGCTCCTAAGGTCGGGGAAGGCTCTGATTACCAACTTGTCACGCCCTCGATGCGGCTATAGCTCCCACGTGTCGAGGCACGACTTAGAGACATAACCACATTGAAAGCAATGTCGCAAGTTAGGCAATCATCACAACATCCCATGTAATATATAGAATAAAAGGGGAGATACATAGTTGGCTTACACTCGCCACGTCACATCAAAGTACATAAATAACATCCATCATACAAACACTCATGGCCCGACTACGGCGCCAAAATGGAAGAAAACCCAACATGCGACAAGGCCCCGAATCAAACCCCAACTAGGCACCACTAGTGATCATCAGGAAAAGACACGTAGTATCGCTGAGAGTCCTCATCAAACTCCCACTTGAGCTCGTACTCGTCACCTGGAGTGGAATCACCTGGACCTGCATCTGGAGTTATAGTATCTGTGAGCCACAGGGACTCAGCAATCTCGCACCCTCGCGATCAAAACTATTTAAGCTTATAAGAAGGATAAGGCATGTATATGTGGAGCTGCAGCAAGCGACTAGCATATGTGGTGGCTAACTTATACGCAAAAGAGAGCGAGAAGAGGAGGCAAAGCGCGAACGAGAATCTAGAGGAACAGCCTGCGCAAGCATAACTCCAACACCGTGTCCACTTCCCGGACTCCGCCGAGAAGGGGCCATCACGGTAACACACACAGCTGATTCATTTTAATTAAGTTTAGTTCAAGTTATCTACAACCAGACGTTAACAAATTCCCATCTGCCCATAACCGCGGGCACGGCTTTCGAAAGTTCAATCCCTGCAGGGGAGTCCCAACTTAGCCCATGACAAGCTCTCACGGTCAACGAAGGAATAGACCTCCTCCCAAGACGTTCCGATCAGACTCGGTATCTCGGTAACTCAAGACACTTCGACAGGTTAAAACAAGACCAGCAACACCGCCCGAATGTGCCGACAAATCCCGATAGGAGCTGCACATATCTCTTTCTTAGGGCACACTCAGATGAGCCAGACGTCGGGTAAGCCAGCCCAGAGTTGCCCCTGGTAGCCTCGGACATCGCTCGGTGGGACCAACACTCAGAGGAGCACTGGCCCGGGGGAGTAAAATAAGATGACCCTTGAGTCTGCAGAACCCAAGGGAAAGAAAAGGCTAGGTGGCGAATGGTAAAACCAATGTTGGGCATTGCTGGAAAAGCTTTAATCAAGGTGAAATATCAAGGGGTTCCCATTATAACCCAACCGCGTAAGGAACGCAAAATCCGGGAACATAACACCGATATGACGGAAACTAGGGCGGCAAGAGTGGAACAAAACACTAGGCAAGAGACCGAGCCTTCCACCCTTTACCAAGTATATATATGCATGAAGATAACATAGCAATATAATGATATCCCAACAAGTAAATAAATGATGTTCCCACAAGGAACGGCCTCCAATCTTCACCTGCAACTAGCAACGCTATAAGAGGGGCTAAGCAAAGCGGTAACATAGCCAATCAACGGTTTGCTATGACATGGTGGGTTAGAGGTTTGACATGGCAATTGGGAGGCTGACAAGCAAAAGGTAGGCATCGTAGCATTGGCATGGCAAGAGCGAGCAAACTAGCATAGCAAAGATAGTAGTGATTTCGAGGGTATGATCATCTTGCCTGCACAGTTGTCAGAGTTGACTGGATCCTCACAAGCAAACTCAACGGGCTCCTCGGTAGCGAACTCGTCTCCCGACTCTACCCAACAAGACAAACAAGCAACAAGGATACAATTAACCACGTGCAAGACCAAGCAATATGATGAAATGATGATATGCTATGCGGGATGCGATGCGGGATGCAAAATGCAAGATATGACAGGAAATGCATGAACCTGGCCTCAACTTGGAATTCCAAGGGTGCCACTGGAAAGATGAGATGAAATCGCTTGAAAACGATATAAAGAACGCCGGAATCGGAGTTACGGTTTGGAAATGGCAAGCGTTTCAAAATTGACACCGGTCTGCGATTTACAGCAAGTAGGCATCTAAATGCAATGAGATGAACATGCTACGGCCACCAAACATGACAACAAAATACATGGAAGGGATGCACACAAGATTCTTAACAAAAGACTAGCACTAAGCCATAGCCAATGAATCCATTATGAGGTTCAAACAAGCATGGCAGAAACGCAAATGCAAAACAGATTCCAGACTTGGTGAAATTAACACTTGTCTGAAATTTCAGATCACGAAGCCCTCTTCGAAGCAGCAAAACAACATGATACATGACCTGATTAAGACAAGTAATAACATGGCATGGAGCTACTAAACAAGCTTAACAAAAGTCCCTAAGTGACCTGGGGTCAAAAGGGATCACAAAATATACTAACGGGCACACGAACATAGCAAAAACATAATCAGTTTTCAGACTTAGTGAAAACTGAGACATGCTGAAATATAACTCACGAAGGCATATAAATGAGCTCGATTTACTCACCATGGTGCAAGTCATGGCAAGGCAGGCACACATCCTTAAAGAAGGCACAACATGCTAGCTAGACATGGCAAGAACAATGGCATAGCATGCACGGATCAACTACAACAACGCCGGCAAAATCGCAAACGAGTTGACGATCTGCCCAGATTCACCACGAAGCAAAAGTAGAGATCGATTGACTCAAGCTAGGGTGCTCCATAATTGCAAACAAAGACAGAGATGGATAGAGCATAACATGATTAACAAAACTCCCTTACTGATCATCCTCAAAAGAGGCACGGATCACTAGGAAACAAGCTGAACATATGGCATCATGAACTAAACAATCCCAGACTTAGTGAAAACAACTAAGTCTCTGAAAACAGATTTCCCGGGTGCCTCTCTTTGCAAGCTTGCACAAGTCACCACACACATCCTAAAAATGCATGGGTTGCACCTCTGGAAATAAGACAAAATGCTTAACAAAACATATGAAGGACTCACAGGCATAGCATGCACACAATAATCATGGTAAAAATGACAAAAGTCTAAGATGAACTAGCAGATCTGACAATTAACTCACGAAGCCTCCTTCTAACATCATTTTGGGCATCAAGATGAACTCAAATGAAAATGATGCAATGGAATGAAATGATGTACTCGTCGAGACGAACATTTTGATATACTATATGTCCAAATCGGAGCTACGGATGCAGAGATATCACTGGTCAAAGTTAGCACAAAAATTAGGGTTCGGGAGCGAAAAGTCAACCGTCAAGTTATTCCAGATCCAGATCCAGATCGGGCACGCGGATCGAGGTCGCCGGAGTTACTGTTCACGGCCGGACTTTGAGCTCGCCGGCATCGAGGGAGGAGGTGGAGGAGAGGGACTTGGCCGGCCGGTGGGGAGGACGAGGCCGGGGCGCGACGGCGGTGGGGCGGCGCCGCGGTGGAGAGGCGCAGCCGCGGCGGCGTGGCGGCCCCGGCGAGGTGGACGGCGGCCGGCGATGGCGGCTTGCGGTGGCGCGGCCACCGGGGTTGGGGAAGACGGGGCGCGAGGCGGCGGAGAGGCGCGGTGGCCGGATGGGCTCGGGGGGGCCCGCGTGGGCCTGCGGGCCGGCGGGAGCGGCGAAGTGGTCCGGTCCACGTGGGGAGCGGCGAGTGG
>NC_041386.1:468432117-468441246 GCF_002162155.2 Triticum dicoccoides
GGCGGCGGATCTGGAGTTTTTTTTTCAAGGGGAGGACGGGGAGAGATCCGAGATCTGAAAAACGGGGGGGGGGGCTATTTATAGGCATAAGTGGAGCTAGGAGAGTCCAAATGAGGTGCGGTTTTCGGCCATGCGATCGTGATCGAACGCTCTAGGACATGGAGCAGAGTTTGGTGGGTTTTGGGCCAAATTGAAGGGGTGTTGGGCTGCAACACACACGAGACCTTTTCGGTCCCTCGATTAACCGTTGGAGTATCAAACGAAGTCCAAATGATACGAAACTTGACAGGCGGTCTACCGGTAGTAAACCAAGGCCGCATGACAAGTCTCGGTCCAATCCGGGAATGTTTAATCCCCACACACGAAAGAAAGCTAGAAATGACCACCGGAGGAGAACGAAGCGCCGGAATGCAAAACGGACAACGAGGAAAAAGCTTGGATGCATGAGACGAACACGTATGCAAATGCAATGCACATGATGACATGATATGAGATGCATGACAACGAAAACAAAACACGGAGACAAATACCCGAACCCAAGAAATAAATATAACTTAACGCCGGAAACGGCAAGAGTTGGAGTACAAATTGGGAAAGTTATATCCGGGGCGTTACAAAGATATATTTCAAACTTTGGTGATCGATGAAGATCTCGCAGCGATTACCGAGGAGGTAATGTTGCCAAGTTTTAAGTGCATGGACTACAGTTGCAAGCTCTAGATCATGTGTGGGATAATTTTCCTCATGAGGGTGTAATTGTCGTGAAGCATAGGCAATTACCTGACGATCTTGCATGAGTATGCAACCTAGTCCTTGTCGCGAGGCTCGCAATAGATAATAAAGTCCTTGGAGAAATTTGGTGGTACCAGTACGGAAGCAGATGTCAGGCGTCTTTTTAGTTCCTGGAAGCTGAACTCGCACTGTGGAGTCCACTCGAACTTTTTATCTTTCTTGAGGAGTTCAGTTAGAGGTTTAGCAACCTTGGAGAAATTCTCGACGAAGCGGCGGCAATAGCTCGCTAAGCCAAGGAAGCTCCGAACTTGCTTGACTGTCTCAGGTGGAGTCCAATCAAGGACAGCTTGAACTCGCTCGGGATTGACAGCAATACCCTTACCAGAGATTACGTGGCCTAGATAGGTCACTTCTGGCAACCAAAATTCACACTTGGAGAATTTGGCATAAAGGCGATGCTCTCGAAGTTTCATCAATACCAGCCTTAGATGTTCGGCATGTTCCTCTTCATTCTTGGAGTAGATGAGTATATCATCGAGGTATACTACGATGAATTTATCCAAATACTCCATGAAGACCGAGTTCATTAACCGGGAGAAGGTGGCTGGGGCATTGGTTAAACCGAAGGACATAACAGTGTACTCGTATTGGCCATAACGAGTAACAAAAGCCGTTTTGGGAATGTCCCCATTTCTGATTTTGATTTGATGGTAGCCCAACCTCAAATCCATCTTGGAGAAGATTGAGGATCCAGTGAGTTGATCATACAGATCGTTGATCCTGGGAAGCGGATACTTGTTCTTGATGGTGACCAAGTTGACAGGTCGGTAATCTACAACCATTCAATCCGTTCCATCCTTCTTCTTGACGAAGAGGACGGGGCAAGCCCAAGGAGAGGAACTAGGACGGATGAAACCCTTTTTCAAGGACTCTTTGAGTTGGTTCTTAAGCTCAGCTAGTTCTAAGGGTGCCATCTTGTAGGGTCTTCTAGAAATTGGAACGGTTCCTGGAACAAGGACTATCACAAACTCGACATCCCTGTCAGGTGGAACACCTGGCAGTTCTTCTGGAAAGACGTCCGGAAAGTCTCGGACTACTGGAACATCCTCAAGGTCTGGAAGGGGGTTGGCGTTTAAGGAGTAAAGCTAGCGCTTGGCCACTCGAGTTAAGACATTGACTGTCTTGCCCGATGGGTGAGTAAGTTGAACAATTCTAGTGGCACAATCAATCTTAGCATAATGAGCTGACATCCAGTCCATACCCAAAATGATGTTTATGTCCGAGGACTTGAGAGCTATTAAGGATGCAAGGAAGACAAGTCTATCAACAAGAATTTCGTTCCCATGGCTTACTCTAGAAGTTTGCCATCTAGAGCCAGGGTTTGAATTTCCATGGTAGAGGGCATGTCACAGAATGTCGTGTTATGCAATCGAGCATATTTCTCGGATATGAATGAATGAGATGCTCCAGTATCGAAAAGAACAGATGTCGGTTGGCAATTAACAAGGAGCGTACCAAGGACGACGTTAGGATCCTCATGAGCCTCCTCGGCTGAAACATAGTTGACATGGCCACATGTAGTCGTGACCGGCTTGGCGTAGAATGTCTTTCCTGCTGGCTTACCACGGCCAACGGACTTTCCATTTTGATTGGGGTTGTTGTTCTGGGGACACTCTCGGCTATAGTGACCCGGCTCTCCACACTTGAAACACATCACCACATTGGGGCGTGGAGCAGCATTAGCAGCGGGGCCACCATAGGGCTTGGGTGGTGCAATCTGCTGGTTGGGACGAGACGCCTCAAAGGATGGCCTCGAAATGAATCTGGGTGGCAGTGCCGTGCTTGGGATCCACACCCGGCGCTTCTGAGCTCCAGAGCCGGATGAAGAGCCAAAATCACATGAGTGCTTGCGTGAAGCATCATAATCAGTCTGGCCTGTCTCAGCACTGATGGCTTTATTGACCAACTTCTGAAAGGAGGTGCATTCGTGCAGACGAAGATCGCGGCGAAGCTCAGGGCTGAGTCCCTTGCGGAACCTTGCCTGCTTCTTAGCGTCGGTAGATACTTCTTCGGGAGCATAACATGCCAGATTCCCAAATTCATGACTATATGCATCCACAGTCAGTCTTCCTTGGGTTAAATTGCAGAACTCCTCCCTCTTGCGATCCATGAGACCTTCTGGAATGTGATGCTCACGGAAAGCTTCACTGAATTCAGCCCAAGTAGTAATTTGGCCAACCGGGCGCATAGCTTCGAAGTTTTCCCACCAAAGGCTAGCAGGGCCTTCAAGGTGATAGGCAGCATAAGTAACCTTGTCGGCTTCGGCTACGTTGGCAGAACGTAGCTTGTGGGTGATGATGCGAAGCCAGTCATCCGCGTCGAGGGGCTCGACGGAATGGTTAAACTTTGGTGGGTACAGCTTGATAAATTCATTGATTGACACCAAGTCATTTTGCTGATGGCATGCAGTGTTCTGCTCAATCCGCTCTAGCAGGTGGTTAGTCTCACGCTTGTTTCTTTCCGCCTCCAGCATCACTTCGGCCAGAGAGGGCGGGTGAGGCAGATTTTCACCCCCAGCTGCACTGGCTTCCCCCTGCTCCGGGGCAGCAGGGTTGCTGCGGGTGTTGACCATCCTAGGAGAAAACAAGACAACGGTTTAGATAAGGATGGCTCAAACTTAGCAAGGAAGTACAAAATGTAATGGATAACACGGAATGCAGAGATGTTCATTCGTATGTCATGGTAATATAAAACTGCCATATATATATACCAACGGTCATACACATCATACATAGTTTAGTACAAGCCCAGGCTACAGTATAACTATGATGAAAGACGTTACATCTCATCGGAGGCATTCCAAGCTCCTATACATTATTTGTCTACACCTCCAGAATTGATTACACACAAAGTCATATTCCACAAGTCACGCAGGATAGTGGAGATACAACTATTACAATACTAGTGATACTACTACTAACTCAGACAGCTCCGTAGTAGTCCTCATAGAAGTCACCTCCATAGCCTGGAAGTTCAACGTGATCATCCGGCAACAGACGGTCCTGAGGAGCTTGTGGACCAAAGGGGCTAGGATGAGGTCTTGGACCAACAAACGGTGGCCTGCGGGGACCACGGGGTGGGGTGATGCCTCCCACATCACGCCAATCCACCATGTCTGGCAGAGCAGATCTCACAGGATATAGATCCCTTGTATCCATACATCCAGCTTGCACCGCAGGTGCAAACCTAGTCAATGTGGCCCAATGATCAGCACGGGTATTGAAAAGCTCCAGCCTCAAGGCCCGATTCTCTCGGTCCTTATCTTCGAGCATCTCGGCAGTGGTACGAGTTAATGAGTCCTCCTGAGTAGAGTCAGCATAGATAGCCTGAAGATACCCTTGCGCTCCCGGAAGTGAAGCTGGCATGTAACGGAGGTCGGTGTTCCGAAGTAGGCCAGTCCGGACTCGCATGATGGTCATCATGGAATAGGCAGCATCCTGCATAGCCATCTCAACAGTAACCCCGAGTCCATAGGAATAGTGAAGGGGCTCGGTAGATCCAGGATAAGAAGGAAATATCTTGACGGTGCAGAAATATTGGCTTTGATTAAAGTCTCGGAATTGCTCTTCGACGGTGTATTCGGGATACCAACAGTAACCCGTCTCGATCATTACCTGGACTAACATAGCAGTATGACCGGGCACGTCGAGGCACTGGGTCAGGCGAACCACTTGGTTTTGAACACGGTTGGCCATCTGAAAGCACAACCACAATGCAAAGACATTAGAATTTCTAGGAAAAAATGGACAGCATAACAGTTGTAAATGCTCAGAAAAAGATTTGAGACATCCACAACAGTTTGCAATACCACTCAACAACATCATATCAAGGTTCTGATTCAATTAGCAACATACTAAAAGTAGTAGAAACTGTACTAAGGCTTGTAACAACAATCCTATAAGCTACTACGGATTAGTAACACGTGAACCTGATAGAAGAAGAGAGCCTAGTCCTTAACCCACGTTGAATGAGAAGAGAATGACTCAGATCAGAGGGCATAAGGTAAAGGAGTAAAAGAGCCTTACGTTCCCTCCCACAATCAATTCCCCTACATATAACTAAAGCATTTCTAGACTCGACATCGACCAGTTTGGCTCAACGAACCTACAGGCAGTCCGGCTCTGATACCAATGTTGTCAGGACCCCGATTCCAAGCCACATCGATCTAGCCGGTAACACCTCATATTACTTTGCGGCCTCACGCACGGTATCCCACGGGTGTCGCCTTACCATGGCCCGGAACCGTTTGCGCCTTTTGGCTCACGTATATAATAGTGTCGCTAGCATCCATATGACAGAGAACCTGGGCCGACATGGCTAGTCGTGAACCCAAAGCGGCACAAACCTATGGAGATAGGCATACATGAATCACATCGAGCATGTCGGTCATCAGCGAGTGAATCCGGGCTGTAGCACTGGGCTAACAGGACTCCGGGGAACCCGGGCTGTAGTAGGCTAGGCAGGACTCCGGATGTCACCGCGTGACATTTCCCTGAAGGGACAGACATAGTAACAAAGTGAAACACATGCCGGCCAGTCAAGTAACCTGAGCAGTAGTGCTGGGCTAGCAGGACTCCGGTGAACCGGGCTGTAGCGGACTACTATGGCTCGAGGAACACTAGACTACATTTCCCCATAAGAAAGGCTGCCAAGAATAAACAACTAGATTGTCGGATCCCACTCATACCAAGCATTTCAATCATACACACAATATGCCCGATATGAGTACATACAACATGGCATCACAACAAAACTCTACAACTCAAGTACTTTATTTAAAGGCTCCAGAGAGCCATATATAACATGTTCATACAGATAGGGGTCACATGACCCGACACTCAAGTCATACAATCATACAAGCACAAGCGGAAGTAAATAGTCTGAGTACAGACACTAGAAAGCAAGAAGGCTTCTCGAAGCATGTCTATCTACATAGGGCCCTCCATGGCCAGGATCACCACCTAGGTGGCTAGTCACTCGTCGACGTCAAGGTCTACGTAGAACCCATCGGAGGGGGCGGTGTTGTCGTCTGAAAACAGTAATTAAGCAAACATGAGTACAAAGGTACTCAGCAAGTCTTACAATAGAACCTACTATACATGCTCATTCTCAAGAAGGTGGTGGCGTTATTGCAGCAAGCCAGCTTTGACTCTTGGCTAAGCTATCCTACGGAACTCCACTAGTAAAATAGTTTTTGCACACGAGTCCACTACTCACCAACACAATACTCCACCGGGGATTCTCCCTCGTCATCCTATGAGAGGGCCATCCTCGGTACTCACACTTATCTTGAGTCTTTTAGTAGTAACCATTAACTTGTCTATGAACTGTATAGGCAACCAAGTAGTCCTTTACCGCGGACGCAGCTATTCGAATAGTTTTATACCCTGCAGGGGTGTACTTCGTCACACATGTTTCCACCACTTAGCGTCTGCACACGACATGTGCTCGGCAGACTTCAAGCGAAAACCAACGTGGGTGTAGACCACGACCTGACTAACCTCACAAGTCTCTAGTCCAGGTTTATCGCCCATTCAGGTTCCATCCGCAAGGAAATCCGGCTGGGGTGTCCTCAACGGCCCCAAACGATGTGTACAGAGTCCCGAGACGCCAAACAGGCGCCCGGCATACCCGGCCACAGTGTATCTACCACATCATAGCCCACCCCTAGGGTCAGCGCTACGCACGGCCGCCAACACATAACCTACAAACACCAGAAACTAGTTGCAACTCCTGGACAGAGGGCGAGAGGGGTCAGTAAGTCGAGCAGGGTCATATTTCAGGGCCCAATATGTGGAAGTAGCTGAATCTTAAATCACGCATACAGATCTTAGTTCTTATGGACGGCCTCAATGAAACAACCCACCATGTACTCCTACATGGCCTCTCATCGATACCTTTACCAAAACATGTTCAACACATCCCTCACATTACCTACATAATCATATCACTCTAGCCCATCACCCAGATGAACCAGACCTGACACAACTCTAAGCATAGCAGGCATAGCAAGGTAGGAATCACATACATGGCTCAATCAACTCCTACACATCCTAGTGGGTTTCATCTAGTTACTGTGGCAATGACAGGTCATGCAGAGGATAAGGGTTCAACTACCGTAGCACACAGCAGTTTGAATCGCGTTGCCTTAATGCAGTAAACAAGAGCAGAAGCGAGAACATGGGTTTGTATCGGAATGATCAATGGGTCGCTTGCCTGTTGTAGTGGTAGTAGGGTACTGCCCTTCAGACGGATACTCGGGGTTATCCTCGGAGGCAGAACCTACCACGAAAATCACACCGAACATAATCAACACAAGGCAATATGCAACAATACGATGCATGCTATGACATGGCAAGATGAAAGTGTCTTGGCCTAATGCAAGCTAAAACAGGAGGGGTTGAACTCATTTGAATCAAAGATTCAAATGTTAGCTCACTAAACATGGCTTTACTAGTGCATTACCTTATTCTGCTTAAACAGCAAGGTTAACTTTTTTTTTCATGCATGAAACCATTACAGATGGATAGATTGAATTTTTTTTATCATTTTTCATATATAAGTCTTTGCATTTGGAGCTATGGTTGATTTTCTATGATTTTTTGAAGTTTTGGCTATTTTCTAGAATTTCCTATATAAGAATAATTCCAGTAATTGAATTAATGCATCAGCATGACATAAGTGTGACGTCAGCGGTCAACTAGGTCGGCCAGGTCAAACCTGACTGGTGGGCCCTCTCTGTCACTGTCACAACTAATTAACAGAATTATGTTAGTGCTAATTGACTGTCAGTGGGGCCTAGGCCCACATGTCAGTGACTAAACTAAATTAAATTAGTTAAAACTAATCTTAAACTGATTAGCAGACCGGCCCCACCTGTCATAGACTCAGGGGGGTCTACATGGGCCCACACGGGGGGTCAAACAGGGTCAGCTCGCCGGTGGCCTGACGCCGGCGACGACAAACGTGGCGGAGGTGCTCGGGTTTGCGTCTCCGGCGACCAAATCGACGGCGGAGAGCAGCTACGTGACGCGGGGAGCGAGCCACGTCGTTTGTTGGAGAAAGTCGAGCTCGGGGAGGTCAGGAATGACGCCGGCGACGACCTTGGCGGTCGTCGGAGTTCGGGCGAGGACGAGCTAGTCACTAGGGGGCACGGCAAGGGGCGTGCGAGGGTGCTACGGGCTCCTGTGAGTGCATGGAAGACGAAGGCGTGCTCGGTGGCGTCCCAACGTGGCTGTGGCCACGACGGCGACGTGCGGTGGCGGCGGCGAGCTTCGGCTTCGATGGAAGAGGTGGTTAGAGGACGTGGACGAGCGCGGGGAGAGGGGGAAACGGTGGCGGAGCTCACAGCGGTTGGAGGGGAGCGAACGGCGAGCTCGGGGAAGCTTGGGAGGCGGCAAAATGTCGAAGACGATCTCCGGTGACCGACGAATGGAACAGCAGCGGTGGCGGTGTTGCAGCACGTCCGAGGCCTCGTGGCTCGTCGAGGAGGTCGAGGGAGATGTTGCGGAGCTCGTGGGCACGGTGGGGTGACACGGGGACGATGGTGGCTGCGGCTATGGCGGCTGCGTCGGCAGGAAGATGGGAAGAGAGCCAGAGAGGGGGAGGAGCCACGGGGAGAGTGGGAAGAAAGAGGGGAAGACGTGGGGGTCGGCGTGGCACTCGTAGGAAGGCGTCGGCGGAAGCAGCAGGTGACCGGCGTGTGGCCACGGGCGCCGGCCACGCGCTCCTCGTCCTCCTGGCGAGAGGAGGAGGACGACTGGCAAGGGCTAGTCGACTGGGCCGAGCCAGGTGGGCTGCGCCTGGTAAGTTTCTCTCTCTCCTTTTTTCCTGTTTTCTTTTTTATTTATTATTTCTGTAACTTCAGGGCTTTATTAAAAATACCAGGGCATTACCATAAATCATAAAATTAATCATGGCCACTGCTTAGAATATATCCAACAGCAAACATTTTAGTTTATGATTATTTGAGCATTTAAAATATTTTATAGCATTTAAATGCCCAAATGCAAATACCATAAGGATTAATCTAATGACCTTTGATGTCCTAGAAAAATGTGCACCATTTTTCTCAAAGGTTTTAAACCAAAACAAAAAGGGTGGGCTTTTTAGAAGGGCATTTCAGGTTCATTGGAAAAGTTTTTAATAACCCTAGTTGTTCCAGGGGGGGTGCTGGGGGTTCTGTCATCCCCATTTCAAATTTAAAAGGAATTTAAACATGATGCACACTCTAATGCTTGAAATATCTAGGGTGTGACTCGCGCGACCGCGCCGCCGCGCTCACCGCGGTCGGGCCGCTCCCTGGCCGCGCCCGTCGCCCCGCACGGACGCGCCTCG
>NC_041386.1:468441627-468478943 GCF_002162155.2 Triticum dicoccoides
CTCCGCCCACGGGCTCGCCCTGCCCCGCGCGGCCTTCCGCCCCTGTCACCTGCGTGCCTCGCCGCTCCTTCCCGCATCGCCCCGCGCCGCTCCTCCCGCGTCGTCCCGCCTCGCCTTTCCCTGTGCGCCTCGCCTTCGCACGTCGTGGTCCCGGCTGACCGCGCCGGCTTGCCCCGCCGTCAGAGCCTCGTCGGCCTCGTCCCGCCCAGCGGGCGAGTACCCGCTCGGGTGTGCCCGCACCCGTGTGCCCGCCCCGCCAAGGCCCCCCTGGCCCTATGACAAAGGGGGCCCGCCCAGAACAAAAATGGAAAAAAAAGAATTAAAATAGATAATAAATAAAATAATAGTTAATTAATTAACTTAATTAATCTTGATTAATTACACTAATTAATCATGATTAGGATTAACCAAATAACTAATTAAACTAACTGTTGTTAGTTAATTAACTAGTCAATGACAGTGGGCCCACCCTCCTAATTAATCCTGATTAGGTTAATTAAACTGGATAATTAAATGTGTCACTGACAGGTGGGACCCACCTGTCAGGTTGACCAGGTTAACTGCTGATGTCATGCTGATGTCAGCAAACACTTTTCTGGATAATGTTGATTTAATTAATTAAATAAATCCTAAAAATGAATTAAATCTTTTAAAATTAATATAAAATAAACCATAGCTCGGATGGAAAAACTTTGTACATGAAAGTTGCTCAGAACAACGAGACGAATCCGGATACACAACCCATTCGTCCTCCATGCATCCCTAGCATAGCAAACACGCAACTTTCCCCCTCCGGCTCCTCTGCCCGAAAACGCGAAACACCGGGGATACTTTCCCGGATGTTTCCCCCCTTCACCGGTATCACCTCATACCGCGTTAGGGCACGCCCAGCATCACACTTTGCTTTGTCATGCATCGTTGCGCATCTGTTTGCATTGTATTCATTGTTTCTTCCCCCTCTTCTCTCGCTAGACACCGAGACCGACGCCGCTGCTACCCAGTACGACTACGGTGTTGACGACCCCTCCTTCTCGGCTGAGCTTCCAGGCAAGCCCCCCCTTGATCACCAGGTATCGCATACTCTTCTCTCTACTGCTTGCATTAGAGTAGAGTAGCATGTTACTGCTTTCCGTCAATCCTATTCTGCTACATACCCTGTCTTTGCCACTACTGTTGTTACCTTTACCTGCAATCCTAAATGCTTAGTATAGGATGCTAGTATTCCATCAGTGGCCCTACACTCTTGTCCATATGCCATGATATACTACTAGACCGTGATCACTTCGGGAGGTGATCACGGGCATATGCTATATACTTGATACAGTTACATTACTTATGTTACTGTTCGGAGATGGGGACTGAAGGGGCAGGTGGCTCCATCCCGGTAGAGGTGGGCCTGGGTTCTCGATGGCCCCGACTGTTGCTTTGTGGCGGAGCGATAGGGAAGGTTGAGGCCACCTAGGAGAGAGGTGGGCCTGGCCCTGGTCGGCATTCGCGGATACTTAACACGCTTAACGAGATCTTGGTATTTGATCTGAGTCTCGCTACTGGCCTAAACACACTAACCATCTACGCGGGGACAGTTATGGGCACTCGACGTTGTGGTATCAGCCAAAGCCTTCGTGACGTCAGCGACTGAGCGGCGCGCGCCGGGTTGGACTGGAATGCCTGCTCTTGTATAAGGGAGGCTAGGTCTGCTCACCGGCCGCGTACGCAATGTGCAGGTGTGCAATGGGTGATGGGCCCAGACCCCTGCGCCATAGGATTTAGACCGACGTGCTGACCTCTCTGTTGTGCCTAGGTAGGGCTGCGACGTGTTGATCTTCCAAGGACGGGCATGACCCAGGAAAGTGTGTCCGGACAAAGGGGATCGAGCGTGTTAGGAAATGTGGTGCACCCCTGCAGGGAAGTTAATCTATTCGAATAGCCTTGATCTTCGGTAACAGGACGACTTGGAGTTGTACCTTTACCTTATGAAAACTAGAACCGGATACTTAATAAAACACACCCTTCCAAGTGCCAGATACAACCGGTGATCGCTCTCTCACAGGGCGACGAGGGGAGGATCATCGGTTAGGTGCTACTTGGTGAACTTACATCTACTCTCTACTCCTGCTGCAAGATGGAGGTTACCAGAAGTGTAGTCTACGAAAGGACTAGCTATCCCCCTACTATTCCGGCATTCTGCAGTTCAGTCCACATATGATACCCTTATTCCATTTGATACCAATGCATACATATGTAGTGTAGATCCTTGCTTGCGAGTACTTTGGATGAGTACTCATGGTTGCTTTGCTCCCTCTTTTCCCCCTTTCTATACTCGATTGTTGCGACCAGACGTTGGAGCCCAGGAGCCAAACGCCACCGTCGACGACTACTACTACTCGGGAGGTGCCTACTACTACGTGCAGCCCGCTGACGACGACCAGGAGTAGTTAGGAGGATCCCAGGCAGGCGGCATGCGCCTCTTTCGATCTGTATCCCAGTTTGTGCTAGCCTTCTTAAGGCAAACTTGTTTAACTTATGTCTGTACTCAAATATTGTTGCTTCTGCTGACTCGTCTATGATCGAGCTCTTGTATTCGAGCCTTCGAGGCCCCTGGCTTGTAATATGATGCTTGTATGCCTTATTTTATTTGTAGAATTGTGTTGTGATATCTTCCCGTGAGTCCCTGATCTTGATCGTACAGGTTTGCGTGTATGATTAGTGTACGGTCAAATCGGGGGCGTCACAAGTTGGTATCAGAGCCGACTGCCTGTAGGAATCCCCTTCCACACTCCTTGGCCGACGTCGAGTCTAGTCATTACAGAACTTTTACTAACATGGCTATGTGTCTTACGGGCCCACGTCGCCATCTGCGTGGTATTAGGATCTTTTATTCCTCAACCTATACTCTGGGACTCTGATCTATTTTCTATTCGGGTTAAATGATTTTTACTAACGCTGACTCTAGGTTCTCGTAACTACTTCCACCCGGAGAGCCCCTTACTCCAGATGAATACTTGGTGCATACCGACTTGCAGTTCTTTGTCACGTGAATACCCCTACGGATAAATCCTCACACTTGTCGAGTATCCGCTCATCCCCAGTTGATTCAAGCAATTCACAAAAGTCTCCAAAATACCATTCAATCTTCCGAAAATCCTCAGGAGCCTTTTGCTCTTGAAATTCTTGCTTACTTGCATTATGGTTAATCCCATAAGTCTAGTAATCTTATTGACATCCTTTGTCATTATCATTTTGAGTCCATTGATTCAATATGTTGCGAATGCTCGCAATCCACAATCAGTTCCTATAATTCATCCTTCAAGCTCAGCCGTCATTTTTAACTGGAGCTGGTTCTTGACCAATCAAATTCCCGTCGATTGTACCCCTAAGCCAGCTCAGCTTATCCATCCTAAATTAGAGCGTTTGCTCCTGATCCCTTGATCTGGAAATCATAATTCATTGGCAATTAAACTTTGAATTAGTTATTTTCTTCTATAATCCAATGCCTTCGCATTGTTTCTTCCTCTGGTTGTGTGTCGATGCTCACATCAGCTCCACCATGGACCGTCGGATCATTTGTTGAAATATCATCTGACAGCGTCCTTCGTATACAAAAACCTCGAGAAGTTCTTTCCCTAATACATAATGCCTTAGGTAAATAGTATCCTCTGTTTTTGTCAACCATGCTCTACTATCGAGCTTGTGTTATTTACTATTGAAGCTTGTGGTATATGTTTCCACGATACCCTGACGGGTTGAACCTATCCCTTCCTTTATATGTGTGAACTCGGAAGTTTTCACGAGTCATACTCATCTAGTATTTCACCAGGTAAAACTTTTAACACTAATGCCTTTATCAAAGCGAGAAGTGAATGGAAGGTTATACATTGAAGAAGTGGGAGTCGACCTTGAACCTTGCGTTCATGCCCATGGACACGATGTCTAACTTATCATGGAAGCTGCTTGTAAAAATAATTACCCCCTTGTTATAAGTTCATCTTGTATCCGTGGTTCGTTCCTTTATGATCGTGGATTCCGACCATGTTCTCCTTTAAATACCATTTCTCGTGCAAGTTTAAGCACTTGTCTTCTGTAGAGCATTACCCTAGTTCAACCTCTAATATGATCTGTCGTCGAGTATTACCCCTGGTATCTCGAGATTATCATGGAACTGCAAACTTCTTATGAGTTCTTCATCAAGTGCTACATTCTCACTGATTCCAATTTTTCATGGGCTCTGAGTTATTAAACACTGAAAGACACCGATAACTGATTGAAGTCCGCACCGCGATTAAACAAATCTTGGTAACCTTCATGACTTACGAGTTTGAACTCGATCACGTCATTCCTAGCCTGCTTGGCTATATCCTTGTCATGCCAATTTTAAACTGTGCTACCTGGTCCTTCTTTCTAGAGCAAAAATTTCGAGGTGAGCTAATCTTACGTCGATCTTCCTTGTCATAACAATTGTCCTTGAATGACAAGCTTGATTTCAAGTTTGTGTCGTACCTATGGTTTCAATAACTTCTCGCTTCATCATTCCGTTGACTTGATGTCATCGTCGATCGGTTACATCTTCTTGAAACCTCTCGGCAAATGTGTCATGATCATCATCAACATTTTGACCCCATCCAAGATATCAATTGAATTCATGATGAGAAGTACCCTCCTTGCCCTCGATGAGTTGTGTTATCATTGACCACTTTATTGCCTTCCGTTCAACACAAAACTTGTTCATGTTTTGTGTTATACCTTGAGTTCCTTGCTATCCAACATTTGTTCTTCTTTAGCTTGGAATATTACAACCTTTCATGTGAAAAATGTCGTGGAAATTTCACCACCTCTTAAGGATTCTTTACACAGGTGATACCTTTTGCCATAGCCGTTCATTCTTAGACTATTGATTATTGAATCACCATTCCGACGTTGGTCGTGCAACCCAACCCATATTTCGGTGCACCTTTTAACCAATGTTTAACTATGTATGTTTTCCTCGAGCATACATCATTATATCATTGATCTGACTAATGTTATCTCCTTGTTCACATAATTGTGGAAACCCATCTATTGGAAATCTCGATGAATTGTCGCTGAGTTCCTCAGCCGCCTCATTATTCTATCCTTGATTTAATAATGAACTCATGGATCGGAACTTGCTTCCATAGTTCAATTCCCGAGAATCTTACAATGTCATCTCGACAATTTGTGTTGCACCTTTTCTTCTCAGGCATCCTGAGTCTAAGGTATCCTAACATCGATCTGAATCTTGGTCAGATATGATGGTTGGAACATTTTTCCAAGAGTTATAACATTGGTCTTTTATGACCAGGTAAGGTGATGGCATGCCCAACACACCTGGCCGGAGGCCCTATTGTTATAGATTCCTTTTTCAGCAAGGTTATCCATTCTTCCGTTAGTAAATTGTAAGACTATTCCACAAGTTATTCCTGATGGATCCTTTGTGTTTCCAAAGTCTCACCTTTGCTCGAAGACCATGTCGATGCTATCTCGAAGCATGTTTGTGGTACTCCGATTTTCAACAAGAACATTTGAAGCCCAATGCTAAATGTTTCCTGCTCAATTATCCAAACACCGATGTATGGGTACTGTCATGAAATTTGTCTCCCCTACCTAAAGAGTTTTCTACATTATATCCTGTCATGGATATCATGCTCTACTTGTCCTTGGGAAGGATATACCTTGAAATAGGTGTTTAAACACATTTACTTTCCTTTGTTCTGTTTAATCTGATGATCATATTTTCCTTTCCATTGATTGGTTTAACGTTGCTTGTGATCTATATGATCTAAGCAGTAATATTCTCCTGCTTATGTAAACGCCCCAGTGTACAATTCTGTCAGCGAAACCCTGTTACTATTGTTGATGACATTCTGGTAGCCACCGATGGACGAGAACCTTTCCTATTGATCCGCCTCGTTCAACGAGCATGAAAATGGTTCTCATCGTCCCTCGCCCTTGGTACCGACGTTGTTGCCGGCATAATCGACATGCCACCCTTTGACATACCTTGCTTGCATGATCACGCAAGATGTCTCCGCCCTTCCTACTTTCAACCCACATGGTGGGCCCATAACCCACAGTTCCACAGGATCGAAACCTGACTCTCCTGTACAACCCTGTCTCTAATGTTTATTCCCCACGCTTGGCTTCGTATTTAATTCACGGGCCACCTTCCTAGTGCTCTATTCTAGTGTTAGACGCAATACTTACTCTCGCTGCTCTAAACCCCTGTTTCACTCTGGTTCAGACTTCGAGCAACCATCTATCCTCTTGAAACCTCTTATGGTCCTTCGTACCTTACTCTCGATGTATTTTTATATGTTCAACTCGAGAGATAATCTTATGCTCATTCATAGGTTAACCCGAGATGGTTTCCCTCATAAACATTCTGTCGTAGCTGAGCTGCCCCTTACATATTCGTAAGTACATTGGAGTGCCTGGAGAGAAGGACGACTTCACCATAATGACCTGAAGCAGAGAAATGAAGACGTCAACGTAATGGATCGACCTCTTCGAGAAGAGAAACTAAGACCAAGAAGACTCGTTAGAATTTCGCAACCAAATCCCTTCCCCCTTACCTCCCCTCTTAAATCTCGGGACGAGATTTCTTGTAGTGGAGGAGAATTGTGACGCCCGTATATTTAAGCTATAGTAATTCTCTGCTAATGATGCCACGTCACTTCAATTACTGTTGCTAATCTCACGTTAGTTCGAAACCGATTCTAATTCAAATCCAAAATCAAGCAAACAATAAAAGTTTTCAAATATTAAAATTTAAAGTGTTCGGAGTGAACCAAATATTGCATAGATAATTATGGTGGAGAAACCACCCCTTTATAAAATGTTTAAATAATATGAGATGAATAAAACAGCAGCAAAAACTATTATTTAAATACCTTTTGTAATTAATAAAATGTCAAACTAATTTATTGAAGACTGGACTTTTGAGCATGGACTAAGTTGAAATACTAATTTATATACTAAGTATAAATTTTACTAAAACTAAAATAATAGGATACAAAACTATAACAGAAAAAGTAAGATATATAAAAAGTAAAAACAAAAGAAAAGAAAGGACCCCCCCTGCTGGACCGCGGCCCAGCTGGCCATCAGACCAACCAGGCCGGCCCAGCCGGCACACCCCCAATACCCCCTTATCGACCCTCCTCCCTCGCACGACACCCGCCTGTGGCCTCTACCTCACCGACACCGGATCCCCGTGTCGCCACGACTCCGTCGCCGCCCCTCGTCCTCGTCTCCTCCTCGCCGTACGCGACCTCAACTCCTCCCCGAGCCCACTGCCAGATCCCTATGCCCCCCTTGTGAGCTCCCCTTCTCCTGGCCTAGTCATAGCGCGACTGCGCCGCCGCGCTCACTGCGGTCGGGCCGCTCCCTGGCCGCGCCCGTCGCCCCACACCGACGCGCCTCGCCTGCGAGGCTCGCTCGCTGCGCCACCGCCCCGCATCGCTGCGCCTCGCCTCCCCTGCTTCCCGCAGCCTCGCCCGCGCCGCCAGCCTCTGCCCTGTCGCGCCGTGGCCGTGTCGGCTCCGCCCTCCGCTGCCGCGGCACAACTGCACGCCCGCGTCCGCCAACCGCCTCCACCACGCCCGCTCTCAGCCGTCCTTCCCGCGCTCACCGCCTTCCCGCCCCTTGCCTATGCCGCTGGCCTCGACCCAGCCTCCCGCAGCCCCTCGTCGCCCGCTTCCGCTTGCGCTGCTCGCTCGCGACCCCCCTACTGTTGCTCGCGGCCACCGCACCGCCTGTCGTCCCGCTTAGCTCCGCCCACGGGCTCGCCCTGCCCTGCACGGCCTTCCGTCCCTGTCACCTGCGTGCCTCGCCGCTCCTTGCCGCATCGCCCCGCGCCGCTCCTCCCGCGTCGTCCCACCTCGCCTTTGCCTGCGTGCCTCGCCTCCGCCCGGCATGGTCCCGGCTGACTGCACCGGCTAGCCCCGCCGTCGGAGCCTCGTCGGCCTCGTCCCGCCCAGTGGGCGAGTACCCGCTCGGGTGTGCCCGCACCCGTGTGCCCGCCCTGCCAAGGCCCCCCTGGCCCTATGACAAAGGGGCCCGCCCAAAACGAAAATGGAAAAATAGAAGAAAAGAAGAATTAAAATAAATAATAAATAAAATAATTAACTTAATTAACTTAATTAATCTTGATTAATTAGACTAATTAATCATGATTAGGATTAACCAAATAACTAATTAAACTAACTGATGTTAGTTAATTAACTAGTCAATGACAGTGGGGCCCACCCCCCTAATTAATCCTGATTAGGTTAATTAAACTGGATAATTAAATGTGTCACTGACAGGTGGGACCCACCTGTCAGGTTGACCAGGTCAACTGTTGATGTCATGCAGACGTCAGCAAACACTATTCTGGATAATGTTGATTTAATTAATTAAATAAATCCTAAAAATGAATTAAATCTTTTAAAATTAATATAAAATAAACCGTAGCTCGGATGGAAAAACTTTGTACATGAAAGTTGCTCAGAACAACGAGACGAATCCGGATACGCAGCCCGTTCGTCCGCCACGCATCCCTAGCATAGCGAACACGCAACTTTCCCCCTCCGGCTCCTCTTCCCGAAAACGTGAAACACCGGGATACTTTCCCGGATGTTTCCCCCCTTCACCGGTATCACCTCATACCGCATTAGGGCACGCCTAGCATCACGCTTTGCTTTGTCATGCATCGTTGCGCATCTGTTTGCATTGTATTCATTATTTCTTCCCCCTCTTCTCTCGCTAGACACTGAGACCGACGCCGCTGCTACCCAGTACGACTACGGTGTTGACGACCCCTCCTTCTCGGCTGAGCTTCCAGGAAAGCCCCCCCTTGATCACCAGGTATCTCATACTCTTCTCTATACTGCTTGCATTAGAGTAGTGTAGCATGTTACTACTTTCAGTCAATCCTATTCTGCTGCATATCCTGTCTTTGCCACTACTGTTGTTACCTTTACCTGTAATCCTAAATGCTTAGTATAGGATGCTAGTATTCCATCAGTGGCCCTACACTCTTGTCTGTCTGCCATGATATACTATTGGACCGTGATCACTTCGGGAGGTGATCACGGGCATATGCTATATACTTGATACAGTTACATTACTTATGTTACTGTTCGGAGATGGGGACTGAAGGGGCAGGTGGCTCCATCCCGGTAGAGGTGGGCCTGGGTTCTCGATGGCCCCGACTGTTGCTTTGTGGCGGAGCGACAGGGCAGGTTGAGGCCACCTAGGAGAGAGGTGGGCCTGGCCCTGGTCGGCATTCACGGATACTTAACACGCTTAACGAGATCTTGGTATTTGATCTGAGTCTCGCTACTGGCCTAAACGCACTAACCATCTACGCGGGGACAGTTATGGGCACTCGACGTCGTGGTATCAGCAGAAGCCTTTGTGACGTCAGCGATTGAGCGGCGCGCTCCGGGTTGGACTGGAATGCGTGCTCTTGTATAAGGGAGGCTAGGTCTACTCACCGGCCGCGTACGCAATGTGCAGGTGTGCAATGGGTGATGGGCCCAGACACCTGCGCCATAGGATTTAGACCGACGTGTTGACCTCTCTGTTGTGCCTAGGTAGGGCTGCGACGTGTTGATCTTCCAAGGCCGGGCATGACCCAGGAAAGTGTGTCCGGACAAAGGGGATCGAGCGTGTTGGGAAATGTGGTGCACCCCTGCAGGGAAGTTAATCTATTCGAATAGCCTTGATCTTCGGTAACAGGACGACTTGGAGTTGTACCTTTACCTTATGACAACTAGAACCGGATACTTAATAAAACACACCCTTCCAAGTGGCAGATACAACCGGTGATCGCTCTCTCACAGGGCGACGAGGGGAGGATCATCGGTTAGGATTATGCTACACGATGCTACTTGGTGAACTTACCATCTACTCTCTACTCCTGCTGCAAGATGGAGGTTACCAGAAGCGTAGTCTTCGAAAGGACTAGCTATCCCCCTATTATTCCGGCATTCTGCAGTTTAGTCCACATATGATACCCTTATTCCATTTGATACCAATGCATACATATGTACTGTAGCTCCTTGCTTGCGAGTACTTTGGATGAGTACTCATGGTTGCTTTGCTCCATCTTTTCCCCCTTTCTATACTCGATTGCTGCGACCATACGTTGGAGCCCAAGAGCCAGACTCCACCGTCGACGACGACTACTACTACTCGGGAGGTGCCTACTACTACGTGCAGCCCGCTGACGACGACCAGGAGTAGTTAGGAGGATCCCAGGCAGGAGGCCTGCGCCTCTTTCGATCTGTATCCCAGTTTGTGCTAGCCTTCTTAAGGCAAACTTGTTTAACTTATGTCTGTACTCAGATATTGTTGCTTCCACTGACTCTTCTATGATCGAGCTCTTGTATTCGAGCCTTCGAAGCCCCTGGCTTGTAATATGATGCTTGTATGACTTATTTTATTTTTAGAGTTGTGTTGTGATATCTTACCATGAGTCCCTGATCTTGATCGTACATGTTTGCGTGTATGATTAGTGTATGGTCAAATCGGGGGCGTCACAAAAAGACTTCGCGCGCACCCCAGTGTTCGAACCTTAAGGGTTTGCCGGAACCCCACATCCGACATTTGGCGCGCCAGGTAGGGGTGCACCAGAGCTCCTCCTCCACCGACTTGCTCGTCGACACTCCTCAGCCACGATGTCCGGCGACTCAAGGGCCGGCTCGGACCGCTGGGCAGCCTGGCCAGCCCGGGCAGTGCCGCCTGCCCACGAAGGTCTCGACCCCGCACTCCAGGCAGCACGGGCGCCGCCAAACTCCGCCAGGCATGGGCAACACGGCTAGGCGTCATCCACCCTCACCCCACAGCAGGTACGGACCGCCGCAAGAGCGGTGAGTCATGCCGCAGCAACGGCACCGTACTCACGACGGGAGCAAGCAAACATGCGGGCAGCGCTCACCGTGGAAAGGGAGCTGTTGCGGTGCAGGCTGATGGAAAGCGGTCGGGACACACTGATGGAGCGTGTTGCCGAGCTGCTGGATGCGGCGGCGTCGGGAGCACCGCCCTTCTGCTATCAACTTCCTTCCCAGGCCACTGCCGGGCCGCGCGGCGAAGCTCACCACATCCGCGCGCCATCAACTACGCCCGGGGGCTTCATCAACATCAGCATGGCCGGCGGCGTAGGGGGCTCCGACTCCCCCATGCCGCCCACGGCGGGCACGGGCGCAAGCGTCGCCCCCCACGGTCCCAGCAGGATGCCATACAGTCATCCCAGGGTGCCACCATGGGTCGAGCAACATGGAGCGTGGGGCACCACGGCGAGGTGTTCGGGGTGACGGCCCCGGAAGCCTACGTGCCCCGCATGATGGACCAAGGGTACGCACCAAAGGACGACCCTGGCTCAATCATTGGAGAAGATTGGGGAGAGGGGGCGCTAGGAGTCGAGGCCTTCCAAGAACCAACGGAGAACCACAACGATCGCACCGACAACGGCAACTACAGGGTACCACTAATCTCTCAAAAGCAGGCTTATGCTAACCATGGGCTGCAGATGAATCAGGTGGCAGCGTCGATTGACGACCCTGGCGTGGCGACACCTGATCCAACAAGGGAGACACGTTGGGGGCCACCGGGAGGGAGCAAGGCCCCTCCCCAAGGCATGCGAAACCAGGGGACACCCGGAGGTAGGCCCTCTGCCAGGGTGGCCTCCACAACCCTTCCCCCGGCAGAGGACCCGTGGTCGCCGAGGGAACCGTTGGCGTCCCCTTTCCCTCTTTTGTGTCACCCTGGTGACCGGTCGGCTCAAAAGAGGTCGAGGGTGGCGCAAGGCGTGGCCCTCGTCTGGAGATATGAAGCAAGGCCGGTACCTTTGAAGAAGGCCCGGTGCCTGTGAAGCTCGCCGCCCGTGACACTCTCACGTAATAATGAGTTGGGGATGTACACGCCTCGGAGTCTCAGGAGCGCCGGCCGCAGGCCCTGAGGCTCCCTCCCACGCCTAGTGGTAGCACTTAGCTTTGCGCTGGTGAGAAGACTTGAAGACCCGAAGACTAGACTAGGTGCCAGACACTACCTTTTGCTTTGGATCTCTCTTTCTGTGGCTTTGCTTTCTGGATCTGGACTTAATTTGAAGCTGAATTTTTATCGATGCGCGCTGGAGGTGCATTTTCTCGTTCGAGCCGTTTCTTGCCTTCTGGATCTCGTTTGGTTTGGGACTCTTATCCATTGCCTTTTCCTCGCAAAGCTCCTCGCGAGCCGGACCGTGCAAAGCACGCGCTCATCAAGCACGCGCTGGCACCGCGCCAGGTGCTCACCTCTTACGGGCCCCCCTCAAACGGAGCGATAAGCTCCGCAGGATTCTTAGGAACTCATCGCCTCACGACCCAGCCCTAAGCTGGCGCTGACTAAGGTAAACCACATCGGGGAGCTCACCCCCAGCTTCATGAGCTCACAAGGACACATACCCACATCGCATAGGAAAGTAAAAAAAATGCAATTTTCTTACATGAGGGGCTCCCCCTGCCAAAATGCTCTTACAAAGTCTTCCTAGGGGTACGCCCGAGTTTTGCGTGCAGGATGAAACAACAGGAGAACATGGGATCAGCCAGAGATATCGCACTCTACATCACCCGCGGACGCATCACTCGCGTCGTCATCGTCTTCGTCGGAATCGCCGCCGCCGTCGGCGATGCCCCCATCACCATCATCGACGACGTCACCTTCATCCACGATGACCACCACCGCGTCATCCTCCAAGGTGAAGGCCCTGACCAACGCGTCGACATGGTCCTCTACCCAACGCGCCAAGTCACCCCGGACGGCCGTGGGTACGGGGGTAATGGCGGCGTCGAAGTCGAAGTTGGGGTCGGCATTCAGAAGATGGCTGAAGACACGAGAGAAGGCGCGTTGAAGCAGGCCACGACCCCTCTCTTCCACAAGCCGCCGAGCTCTGGCAGATTGAGCCTCCAGGCGCGTCACCACCTCGGTGAAGAAGATCAGGTGGCTGGCATAGTCATTCGAGTGAGGGGTCGGGGCGTTCTCATCGCAGATGGAACCCAGGGCGGTGTTGGCCCTGTTCCGAAGGTCTTGAAGCATAGGGGCATGCTCGCGCTCTAGCGTTCGGTGCTGGAGCACTTCCTCCCTATTTTGCCGAGCGACCGCCTCGACATTGTCAACTCGTCTCCGGAGGGAAAGCAGCTCGACGCGGGCGGAGGCCAAGCCCGCCTGCGCCGTAACCAGGACAACGGCTGTGGCCTCCGCACGCCTCTTGGCCTCGTCCAACCTGGGCCTGAGGGCGGCAGCCCTGCCTGCACCCTCCAGACTGGTGAGCTGCAGCTTCAAGTCATGCCTGCCCTCCAGATCTGCACGAACCTCGGCCACCCGGCGATTGATCTCCTCCTCGACTCCGGCCTTGCGGGCCCTGATGACATCTTCTGCTTGAGAGACTTGACGCTCCCTCGCCTCCAGTCGCTCGAGCTCGAGGCTGCGCTCCACGGCTTCCAGGGCCAGCGCCTCCTCGCGCTGCCGGACCTCCTCTTCCTCCGCAGGCGTCCACCTCAGCGATGCAACAGCGGCCTCGCGCGCCTCCACTTTCTGCTCAAGGGACGCGCTCCAGGCCTGAAGCTCCCACGCGCGCTCCTCCGCAGCCTCACGGCGGCAATCGGCCTTGCGAGCTTCTTCCAAAGCTCGCAAGTGGGCCTCATTGGCAATCTTGAGGGGCGCCTCGGCCTTCGCGTTCTCGAGGTCGCGCTGATGGCGACCAAGGTTGATGGCCACTTGCAGCTTGCGCCGCTCCTCCACCAACCAAAGACCTTCGGCCTCAAGACGCGAGTCAACACCAGCAAGCTCTTCACCAAGGCGGTTCATCGCGCCCATCGCCTCCTGGAAGAGCTCTTGGCAGACTATGCTGCGCCCGCGCTTGAGCTCGAACGCTCGACCCACCTCGTCCTCCACCTCGGGGGCTGTGGGTCGAGCATCAGGTGGTGCGCCACCTCCCGGTTGGGGGCTGGGGGCTGGCGCGGTCCCAGGCGCCAGCCGACCCTCGCGAGGGGCCCGAACCGAACAAGGCCCGCTGCTTGAAGAAGTCCCCAAGATCGAGGCCATCCAGCCGCCGACCGTGACCAGGGGAGGAGCCCTTGGCACGCTTGCTGCGCTCCGAGCAAGGCCGCGAAGAAAGGAAGGCGAAGGCACAAGCTTGGGGCGCCTTGATGATGGACCAA
Source organism: Triticum dicoccoides (assembly GCF_002162155.2). NCBI lineage: Eukaryota > Viridiplantae > Streptophyta > Magnoliopsida > Poales > Poaceae > Triticum > Triticum dicoccoides. The sequence goes on from NC_041386.1 coordinate 468,455,823, forward strand.
CTCCCATGGCTGACTCCACACCGTGGGCAGCGCCCGAGCCTGTAGCGCTGGAGCTTGGAGGGTGCGACAGGACAAGCGGGAGCTGCTTCTCTGGAGATTTCACGGCCTTAGCAGAAGGGGTCCTGAGGGGACAGTCATCAGGAAAGGAAGGCGGCACATAGAAGATCACCAAGATAAGGTACTTACTCGTCGACGGCGATGTACTTTTGTTGCTTCAACGGCACGAAGATACCGCTGCTGCTCGGAGATCCCTTCCTCTTGCGGAGCTCCTCGAAGTCCACACAAAGGAGACCGAAGCGCTGGACGTGACGGCCGGTGCACGACAGAGCCGAAGAACACCCAAGAGGGATGGCCTCAGGGGAGCCCGGTTGAGCCGAATAGCCCAGCTCCTTCCCACTGCGACCTCCCGAGGCTCCAGGAGCCTCAGCCTCAGGAGTCGCATGCCGCATCTCCTCAGCAACCGACGCCTTATGAGGGGGGTCGCAGGCTCCCGAGGACGACGCCCCCGGATCACCACACGACATGTGCTCCTCAGCACCCGAGCCGCCGGCCCCGTCGCGGCTCGCTCCCCTGCATCGTCACCTGGGGCGAGCCCGGCACCAGCGGCGAAGAAGGGGACCACGATGACGGGGTTCTCGCGAGGCCCCACCAAGCCGACTGGGCGCAGCCCCCACTCATCAAAGGAAGGCATGTTCGCGGCAAATGTGGCTTTGTTCTCGCAGCGGTACCACATGCAACTATTCCTGGGCATCTCGTCTGGCAGAGGGACACCTGATAGGACCGTGAGCACTGTCTGCCCCGCAGCGAGAGGAAACTCCTCCTCCTGAACCTCATGTTGTCCTGCCTGCTGAGCAAGTCCCACATCGGGCGAGAGTGGCACTGGAGAGGAGCTACTCGACGCCTGACGAACTCCCTCACCACCATGGACGCAGTCACGCCAAGGTCCTTCAACCACCTCAGCCTGGCCCAGACGGGGGCAAGGCAAGGGCTCGTGAGCTTTTGATGACCCCAGCCGGAGTTTGGAATAGCAGGCCCACCGGAGCTTGGAGCAGAGGGTTGAGCACGCCTGCGTCAACAAACACCCATCACGTACGGAACTCGCTCGTGGATGAAGGGAGCTCGAAGTTGATCCACATGCCTGCCGATGCAACCACGACCTGGAAACCCGCGCACCCTGAGTTCTGCTGGGGACCGGTGAGATGCAACGAGAAGAAGTGGTGGAGGAGTGCCACAGAGGGGGCGATGCCTACCATGGCCTCGCACACGAAGGCGAAGACGGCGAGAAGGGTCACAGCCTGAGGATCGAGATGGAGCATGTGGATCTAATAGTGCTCGAGCACCGCGTTGAAGAAGGCGGAGAAGGGAGGAAGCAGGCTAGCCCAGAGGGCATCAATGAAGATCGGGACCTCGGTAACTGCCTGAGCCATGCTGCTGCGAGACGCGGGCCCAGCCGGCGTCTCTCCCCACTCATTGAAACTGGAGGCGAGCATGGGGCGCACCTTGTCCATGGCCTCGTCGTTGAGCACTAGAGGCCGGCTGAGCGCCGGCTCGATGGATGGAGGCGCAATCGGTGAGGACAGAGGTTTCTTGCCCTTTTTTGTTTGTTTCGGCGCCATGGCGATGAAGCAGGCTGAGCATAGGTCGGACTGAGAAGGTGGAGCAGGGTGTCGAGGCAGCAGGGAGATTGGAAGAGCCGGGCGTGGCGGAAGAAGAATAACTGTGTAAGAGGCGGGGCCGCATAGCCATGCGGATTCAAGGGCAGCGTGGGGAAGCGGAGACGCCCACATCCAATCAACCGCCATGCGTCAATCGAGGCCGCATGCTTTTGGGGCCCGTGGTGCTCCGAACTTGGCCCTTGGCTTCGCTGCAAAGCCAAGCCCGAGCGCACCTTGGGCCCGGGTGCTACTGTCGGCGTCCTGGGAACGGGGGTCCCCAGACTTGCCTGCCTATGGCCCGTGGCGTGGTTGAGCCAGCAGGCCGTACGGCCCATCTTCACCAACAAAGCATCCAAGACCCTCGCGAGGGTCCAAGCCTCGCGAGGCGGACGACGCAAGACCTCCTCAGGAGTAGCCTAGCCAGGTAGGCTCACGAGGAGCAGAGATATCAAGGCGGGGCAAACCTCATGAGACCCTCGTGACGTGAGCCAGGACGCACGACACCAGGCGGGCGCCAGCGGCGCGCATCGTCCTTGTTTCCTCTTTGGTGCTAAGGAGGCCAGCGCATGGGAAGAGTACCGAGGCATTGGGCAAAGGTTGCTATATTGGTGCAATGAGACCAAGACCAGGAGTACGGCAAGACGGAGGTCATCGTGGAGCCCAAGACGGCGTCACCACCAGAGCCTTTGGCAGGCTTAGACCACTTTTGTCAAGATAGCTTGTACTAGTTGTTCCCCTTCGAATTAGCCCGCCATTGTTGGCTCCCTTCCCGCTCGATATTTGGGAAGAGGACCAAGGCCTATATAAGTAGGACCAGCCACCACCTTAGACAGGGGACAGAGGACGGATCATTCAGACCATCCACATACACACAAGCTCACCGAGCTCAAGAACACCTGAACCTCAGGAGGATGTTCTTCCCTTGTACTGTTCATCATCAGCCCTAGAGGCAATCCACCACCACCACACTGGAGTAGGGTATTACACCACAACGGTGACCCGAACCAGTATAAATCTTGTGTCTTCCTGGGATGCGAGTTCGTCCGCAAGATCTTAGTGAGCTAGGGCGTAGATCGGTGGGAGGAAAAGACTTCACGCGCACCCCAGTGTTCAAACCTTAAGGGTTTGCCGAAACCCCATATCCGACAATTTCATACATGGCAAGAATCATGGCAAAGCAATGTGCTAAGAATCGGAGTTAAGGATTAGCACAATGATCAAGTTCGTACCCTAGTTCGGCGACAAACTTGCTACAGCGGCAACGGCGGCGAAGATATCCGTTGACGGCGGTGGAGACCAGCGGCGGGAGGTCGCTGGCGACGAGAGGACGATCCGGAGACCCGAGGAGGCAGAGTAGGTTATGCACGGGAGAGGAGGTTCGGAAATTTTTCCCAATTTTGGCCCGTCGGTATATATAACCTAACCCTGTCGATGTGACCGAGTGGAACGACTCGGTGGCACCGAGATGCAAAACTGCAGGCAGTTACTGCAACTCGATGTGACCGAAAGGTTCTAGTCGGTTGCATCGAGATTGATAAACCCTAGATCAACATAGTGACTCGGTAGGACCAAAAAGGATGAATCGGTCAGACCGAGATGCACAAAGAGGTTTTGGAGGTTTAAGTCTATGACGAATCGGGAACTCCGAGTGCTCCTCACACAGAGTGGTTCGAATCTGACTTGATCAAACTTTGTGATGTAGCATGAATAGAGTTTGAGACGAGAAAAGCATAGATAGCTAGAGGGAGTTCTTAAGCATTCTTGTCCATCCATTTGGCAAAAGAGAGAGATCCAAACAATCATAATAACAAATGGATGTCCTCGAATGAGTAAAATATGCAACCAACATGCTCACACAATAAAATGGCAAATGAAATATGTGACAAAGCATGCACAAACACTCTAGCATATATCAAGCAATTTGGCGATGACTAGGTCATCTATATATGAGTATATTGACTTAGGAGACAAATCAGAACATTTGATCATAGGTCATACTCATCGTTTAAGCACAAGTGGGGTTACCACTTTTACATAAAGCATTGTTGTGTTCACACCATTAGAGTTGCTTTAGCTCAATTGGTTAGAGAAAAGCTCCCCCTAGATGTGATATCCCCCCCCCCCTAAGAGGGATGAACTAACCTTGGGTTTTGTCGATGATGACTTCATGTAGGTGTTGAAGATGTAGATGCTCAATATTGATGTAGATCATTTGGAGCAATCCTTTGGAGTGAGTTGCACTTTCAATACCTACACGGGTTAGTCCCGCAAGGAACAAACAAGGATATCCATAGACATAGAGTGATGCATACACAAGATGATGTCCATGAAAGCATTAGGTTACCTTGTCCCTTGTCTTACCAACAAGAGGATTTGTGACTCCTTGAACTAGTGCAAGGTATGGAAGTTGTTTGCACTTGTCCTTGCCAAAATGATAAGAGTGAAGTATGTTGGCGGAGTCACCCTCAAGAACTCTCTAGTTCTTCTTCTTCTGGATCCACACTATCTTGATGGGAACCCTTGGAGTTGTAGTTGTACTTGATGAAGTAGAACTTGATGTGGTCTTGGGAACCCACTTAACCAAGGCCTTGGGTGCTTCTTCAAATGCATCAATCTCCTCTTGAAGCTTGTCCTTGCCTTTTTGCTTGTGGTCTTGTGGTGGAAGATCATCTTGAGCTTGTGCCCCTTTGAAAGAGGTAGGATCATACTTCTCTTGTTGAGGAACAAACTTCGTCTTGGGGTATTGATCTTCTTCCCACTCAACTCCATTGGCATTGAACTTTCGTTCAAAACCAACACCTTGATTCTTCCGGTGTCTTCCTTGCTTGTGTACAATTTCCTCAGATTGCTTACTCCTGGCAAGGCTCTTGTAAACACCTTTCTCTATAATTCCCTTCAATAAGCTATTTTCTTGCTCAAGTGTAACTTGGCTAAGAGAATCATTAGTGGAATCAAGAGAACTACTAGAAGAAACAATATTGGATTTAGCATGATTGTTGTTACTACTAGATGAAGAATCTTTCTTGCTCTTGTTGCTAGATTTAACTTGTCGCATGTAAGTAGACAAGAGTAAATGCTTGGCAATGTAAGAAGAACTTTTCTTGCAAAGATCATCATTGACTGCCTTTAAAAACTCATGCTCTTGCTCAAGGTTGAGCTTTTCAAAGCGTAGCTAATCATGAGTCTTTAAAAGTTCTCGATGATTTTCCAAGGAAGTTTCATGAGCTAACTTAAGAGTGTTTAGTTCTTTAGTTAGACGCTCAATCTCCTTCTTATCATCATCATTCATTTTATCTTGATTAGCATGATTAATATTCATCAGTAGAGTTGTCAACAAGTAAATCATCATCACCTAGCAAATCATCTTCACCACTATTGAAATCAACATACTCGGGATGTGTTACCTTTGGACCTCTGGCCATGAAGCACCTTCCAATTCCTTCATTTGGTGAGTCAAATATGTCGTAGGAGTTAGTTGACACAAGTGCTAGACCAGCAACACCTTCATCTTGAGTATATTCGGACTCGGAGTGATAACTTCTTTCGGAGTGATTATCGGAGTTGGAGCCGGATACGCATTCACCAACATGAGCTTGATGTCTTGTTTTTGTGTAGCTCCTTGATGACTTTTCTTTCCTTTCCGAATCCTTGCTTCTCCAAGAGGATTTTCGTTCATAACGATCATCTCTACTCCTCCTTTATCTTGGAGGTGATTCTTCCCTTCTACTTCTTATTTTGGGAGAATATTCTCTTCTTTTGTAGGGAGATGTACACTCATTGGAGTAGTGTCCGGGTCTTCCACAATTGTAGCAATTACGCTCACGACTAGAAGATCTTTTGTCACTTGGAACTTATTTCTTTGCTTCTACTCTTGTAGAACTTGTTGAAGTTCTTTACCATTAGGCTCAATTCTTCATTGAAGGTTTGTTTCTCGCTTGATAATGTGGGAGCATCACATGAGGCTTTGTAAGCACCACTTGACTTGTTGTGAAGCTCTTCCTTATCCTTGAGTGACATCTCATGAGCAAGAATTCTTCCAATGACTTCCGTTGGCTTGAGATCTTTGTAATTGGGCATCATTTGGATCAATGTGCACACGGTATCATATTTTCCATCTAAGGCTCTTAGGATCTTCTTGATGATGAATTTGTCGGTCATCTCTTCACTTCCTAAGCCGGCAATCTCAATTGTGATGAGAGCAAGCCTAGAATACATTTCAGCGACACCTTCACCATCCTTCATTTTGAACTTGTCAAGTTGACTTTGAAGCACATCCAATTTGGATTCCTTAACGGAGTCGGTACCTTCGTGCATATCAATCAAAGTATCCCAAATTTCCTTTGCATCCTCAAGACGGCTGATTTTGTTGAATTCTTCGGGGCACAATCCGTTGAAGAGAATATCACAAGCTTGAGCATTGTATTGTAGCATCTTCAACTCTTCCACAGTAGCTTCAGGATTTGGTTCTCTCCCATCAAAGAATTCACCTTGCAAGCCAATACACACAATAGCCCAAACGGCGGGGTTATGTCCAAGAATATGCATTTTCATCTTATGCTTCCAACTAGCAAAATTTGTACCATCAAAGTAAGGACCTCTATGGTGGTAATTTCCCTAGCTAGACGCCATACTCTCCTAGGTTGTGAAACCAAGGCTATGACCACCAAAAGCTATGGAAATCAAAGCAAATGGAGACCAAAGCAATGATACCACTTGTAGGATCGAAAGTATGTCTAGAGGGGGGTGATTAGACTACTTGACCAAATAAAAATCTAGCCTTTTCCCAATTTTAGTTCTTGGCAGATTTTAGCAACTTAGCACAAACAAGTAATCAACCTACACATGCAATTCTAAGAGTACAGCAGTGGAATATAAAACAATTGCTTATGAAGGTAAAGGGAGGAGTTTGAGGGAGCAAACGCAATGTTGACACGGAGATTTTTGGCATGGTTCCGATAGGTGGTGCTATCGTACATCCACGTTGATGGAGACTCCAACCCATGAAGGGTAAAGGTTGCGGGAGTCCACGGAGGGCTCCACCCACAAAGGGTCCACGAAGAAGCAACCTTGTCTATCCCACCATGGTCGTCTCCCACGAAGGACTTGCCTCACTAGGGTAGATCTTCACGAAGTAGGCGATCTCCTTGCCCTTACAAACTCCATGGTTCAACTCCACAATCTTGTCGGAGGTTCCCAAGTGACACATAGCCAATCTAGGAGACACCACTCTCCAAGAAGTAACAAACGGTGTGTTGATGATGAACTCCTTGCTCGTGTGCTTCAAATGATAGTCTCCCCAACACTCAACTCTATCTCATAGGATTGGATTTGGTAGAAAGAGGATTTGAGTGGAAAGCAACTTGGTGAAGGCTAGAGATCAACATTTATGTGGTTGGAATGGAATATCTTGACCTCAACACAAGTGTCGGTGGTTCTCTCTCAAAAAATATGTATTTGAAGTGTAGGCATGTTCTGATGGCTCTCTCCACGAATGAAGAGTGGGTGGAGGGGTATTTATAGCCTCCACACAAAATCTAACCATTGCACACAAATCATCAAACTCGTTGGGACCAAATCATGAAACTCGGTCAGACCGATTTAGTTCAAAATGTGAACGTTAGGATTCTCGGTGGGACCGACATGTCAACTTGGTGGGACCGATTTCGTTAGGGTTAGGGTATAACGTAATCTCGGTGAGACCGATTACACAAACTCGGTGAGACCGATTTTGGTAATGGACTAACAGAGAGTTGGTCAGGCAAACTCGGTGGGACCGATTCGCTCATCTCGGTTGGACCGAAGTGTTACGAAAGGGAAACAGAGAGTTTACATTGCAATCTCGGTGGGACCGATCGCTCATCTCGGCTTGACCAAAATGTTACAAAGGGAAACAGAGAGATTACAATCCCATCTCGGTGAGACCGAGATCCCTACCGGTGAGGCAGAAAAGACTAGGGTTTCTGGCAGTGGATGTGTCAATTGAACTCGGTGGCGCCGGATAGGAAGAATCGGTGGGGCCGAGTTGGATATTTTGTGTGGGACATATGTGGATATGAGAAAGTAGTGAAGGGTTTTGGAGCATATCAATAAGCATTTTGAGCAAGCACCTCATTAAGCAACACCTCATCCCTTCTTAATAGTATTGGCTTTTCCTATAGACTCAATGTGATCTAGATCACTATAATAGAAAATGTAGAGTCTTATGCTTTGAGCTTGATCCAATCTTTTATCCTTAGCATTTTGAAGGGTCCACTTTCTAATCCATGCCATGCCAACCATTGAGCTTTCCTGAAATATTCATCTTGGAATAGCATTAGCTCAATGAGCTATATGTTGTTAGGAATTACCAAAACCACCCAGGGATAGTTGCACTTTCACTGCTCCATATCCCCGACGGTTTCTGGGTCGTGTGGGAAGGACACCCTATCGCACACACTCACTTGGTGACGGTTCCAAATGCCATCGCGGAAAGGGGTTAAAAACCGTTTGTTTAGGACCGACGCGCACCAGTGTATCAAGTTACTTGACATACTTTTCCATGAACCCATAAGCCGCCGTAATAGCCACCCATTTATGGATGATGTTTAACAAACCCCAAAGTTCATCAAGCAAGCATGAAGGAACTAGATACTCTCATGGTCTAAGGTATTATGCAAGAGTAAACTTCCTTTGTGTTATTTACCATTAACTTATGATGAATGTATCTCATAGCATAACATCGATCGCGTCGATTATACACAAGTGTTCTCCTAACATTATGCCCTCAAAGTTGTCGGCATCGTCATGCCCATGATCAGGAAAACAGAACCATCATGCAACACTTGTGTTAGTCTTAGAGGCCAGACTAGGAATACATTTTACCGTTTATTATTCCACATGTGCATATGAGTCTTCCTTTGAGCCTTGTGGTTATTGTAGACTCGAGAACCATAGCAGTTATAGCATGGAACATAAACATAATTATGAATAGGGAGTTAATCAATACAATTTATTATTGCCTCTAGAGCATATCTCCTACATTGAACACGTGCAAATCATGAGCATACTGGGCGGAGATGACCCCGGTGGCTACTTCCTCAAAATGAGCGCCAGAGACCTGATTAACGCGTAAGTACAAACTTGTTCTCCTCCCAGAACCCCCCTCTTTTTTCCTCTGCCAGTACAAACAGATTACACAATGCATGACCTGATGCTAGTTCAACATGCATTTCTCAATGAATGCTCGCTTTTAATATGCAGGAAAGGAAAGAATTCAAGGATGGATGATCTGGATGCTGTCCTGAAGACTATCAACTTCTTTAGGGAGATGAAAGCGATAAACAAGGAATTCTTCTACGACATACAACTTGATGAGTCCGACAGAGTGAAGAACATATTGTGGGCAAATGCAAGCTGCCGAGGGGCATACCAAGACTTTGGTGACTGCATGACGTTTGACACCACATATAAGACCAACAAGTACCATATGCCACTTGAGGTGTTTGTGGGTACTAACAACCACTAGCAGACTACATTCTTTGCTTTCGCCCTGATAAGAGATGAGGATGTAGATTCATTCAGGTGGTTGTTCAAAATATTTTTAAGGTGCATGAGAGGGAAGGCTCCTATATGCATACTCACAGGTACCACCGCCAACCCCCAAAAAAGGAAAATAACACTGTAAAATAATTGTGTCAGTTCTATTTCTATATATTCACTAGATTCCGCTGACAACTCCATGTCTCTTTTCTCATTGCCAGACCAGTGCATGGCAATGGCTTTGGCAATCCCAGATGTTTTCAGGAATAGAGTACACAAGCTATGTTGTTGTCACATTATGAAGAAGTATAGGGAATACCTCGCGTACCTGTACAACCTCCACAAAACCTTTAAGGATGAATTCATAGCAATCCTCAACTGGTCCCTCATGCCAACTGAGTTTGGGCTGCCTAGAAAGCACTCATGGATAAGTACAACCTCCATGATGATGCCATGATTGTCGGTGTCAAAACCGGCCGATCTCAGGTAGGGGGTCCCGAACTATGTGTCTGAGGATCGAAGGTAATAGGAGACAAGGGGAACATGATGTTTTACCCAGGTTCAGGCCCTCTTAATGGAGGTAAAACCCTATGTCCTGCTTGATTGTATTTGATGAGTATAGGGGTTACAAGAGTTGATCTACCTCGAGATCGTAATGGCTAAACCCTAGATGTCTAGCCTGTATGAATTCTGTTAGCCTCTACGGATTAAACCCTCCGGTTTATATAGACACCAGAGGGGCCTAGGGTTGTACAGAGTCAATTTACAGAGAAAGGAAAATACACATCCGGACATTTAAACTTGCCATCCACGCAAAGGAGAGTCCCATACGGACACGGGGGAAGGTCGTTTGCCTTGTATCTTCATGGCCCATCTGTCTGGCCCATACCAAATAGCACGGACACTCGAGGACCCCTTAGTCCAGGACTCCCTCAGTATCCCCTGAACCAGTCTTCAATGACGATGTGTCCGGCACGCAGATTGTCTTCAGCATTGCAAGGCGGGTTCCTTCTCCGCATACAAAGTAGTCTTCTGAGCAAGAGAACTATATCCGACTCTGTATAATAGTCACAACCCTCAACCACAATGGCATAATACTTAACAAGGCATATCTACTGACAGCTTTTTTAGGGAAACGTCATGTCTGGCCTTTTTATTATTTCGAACCATTTTTTGGCCTCCCACTTTGCCTTTCGAGGCACTGCCTCTATTGACACATCTTGTCAAAGCAGAGATCATGCCGCCTTATTGCAGGATTTTCACCAATACGGGTTTGGGTAATCTAACTGTGTCATGCTCATGACCCCTTGGCAACGAGCGAGTTTTCAGGCTAGTGGGGGGCGCTTGATATTCACTACCTACATAAGCGGATAAAGATCCATCTTTTTACCCCATGCCTTCTTCCTTCCTCAGCCTCCCCATCCTCGAGCTCCAGCGCCCAAGCTTCAACCTTTCCCACCACTCAATCCTTGCAACCATGTCCAGATCCGGCTCTCAGGGCAAGTGAGTGGCCTCCTCTGTCACAGAGAAGGACATTAAGGAACTCCGGGAGGTGAAGTATTTGACCGCGGAAATTGCACACAAGATCCCAGCCAAAGAGCAAATCATCCCCACTCCAGAGCCCGGTGAGAGGGTGGTGTTCATCCCTCACTTTCTCCGTGGCCTAGGGTTTCTACTTCACCCTTTTGTCCGCGGCCTCATGTTCTATTACGGGCTAGATTTCCACGATCTAGCCCCGAACTCCTTCCTTCACATCTCGGCATTCATCGTCATGTGTGAGGCGCTCCTCCACATTCCACCCCATTTCGGCATGTGGCTCAAATTCCTCAATGTGAAGCCAAAGGTGGTTGACGGGCAGCACGCCAACTGCACGGCGCCATGGTGAGAAAACTCCCCAACACCACTTGGCCCAAAGGATCCTTTGTGGAGACCGTGAAGGTGTGGCAGCAGGAGTGGTTCTACATCACCGAGCCCCGCGGTACCAAATGGGTGGCCGCTCCTAAATTTAGATCTGGCCCCCTATGCGGCTCACGTCTTGGAGCAACAAGGGTCTGGACTGGGGGTCGATCGACGAAGTGATGACGCTGCAAAAACGCATCAAGAGTATGATAAAGAAGCACACTAGTCTCACCGATGTGATTGAGGTGATGCTCTTCCGCTGGATCCTCCCATGCCAACGCCAACCTGTTCGCATGTGGGAGTTTAATCCGGACGACCCCCGGACCCTGCAGCGCTTCTTCGGCACAACACACGAAGAGATCTGGAAACTGCTCTTTAAGGCCCAGAAGTCGTGGCTGGAGAAGACTGAAGACATTGGTCTCGACAATGCTCATTTGGCTACTGAGGTAAGCTTCTCACCTTCAAACATAGTTTCCATAAGTCAAAGGATATACTAAGACGCACATTCCTTATTCAGGGATGGATAGCGGAGGTGGAGCGGATCAGGTATCCGGTGTCGCTACCTGAAAACCCAGCCACTCCTCTGTTAACGAGGATGCTGGTCCCGGTGCCTTATCAGGCGCCGGAGAAGAAGGCCAAGAAGAAGAGCAAGGAGGCCAAGGGTGGCCTCCGCTGTAAAGGTACTTCAGAAATCGTGTCCGGAGATACCGAAGCTCTCTCCTCCCACGAGGGTGATGAAGACGAAGAGGGGGAGGAAGAAGAGAGCAATTCTCCCCCTAAGGCGAGGAAGAAGAAAAGGGCGGCCTCTACAGACCTAGGAGTGGAGGCGTCCAAGAGGGAGAAAATAAACTCTTGAATGGTTCGGATTCTAATGCCGAAGCCCTCCCTGAATGGCGCCCCAGGTCGAAGCCCCTGGCCGCATCGTAAGTGCCATAGGACACTATGCATATGTCTGGTTTTTATGATTGTAGTTCTAACATATTTGTGTTGTGTGGCTCAGTCCGGCCCGCGATCTTCCCCAATCATCGTCTTCGGGGAATTCACTGGAGCCAGGGATGGTGGAGAGCGAGACGCCTCCGCGAGCTTCCCCGCCAATCGCTATGGATGACACCAAAGTGTTGTCCTGAAAAGCCTCTCTAGGCCATGGAGAGGTGCGGAAGGCCATCAAAATGGTGCCAGAGGGTAACACCTTGGCTGCCGAGAACATGGGGGAACCAACCCTATGGAGATTGACAACGGAGTCCATGACCAATACGGCCCATAGCCGAACACCATTCCGGAGACCAATACGGCTCCAGAATCAAGCGGGCAACCCCCGTTGAAGGAGGGGGAGCACCGACTCCTCTGGCAACCTCCATCAATCCAGAGGCGACAGACACCTTGACGGAAGCACATCGAAGTGCTTCCGTCGTGGAGGAGCACCGTGCCCTGATGGATGCGGTAGTTGAGAAGATTCAGTCCACCAAGAGCGGGCCGAACGGAGCCTTTACTAGCATATTGATAGGCTTTGAGGTATGCAATGTAAGACGCCTTGTTATATGAAGAAAATGTGCCTGTATACAGATAGTAGCCCCTGAGACTATGTTCGGTTTTGGAAAAAAGCCGAACAGAGGATCAAATGAATATCATAGAAGGTGACATACATATCTATTGAATGTACATGCTTCACTGTTGATGGCGACCACCCAGGCCACTGAAGTTTCCAAGCTCAAACGGAAGCTGAAGTTGGCCGATGATGACCTCAGCCGCATTAACAAGCGGTTCGATGAGGCGCAAGGTACGTATTTGTACATCTAAAATTATATTCGAGTGTGGAGTTTTAAGCTAACACACTTTCTTGTGTAAATGATTTGCAGGTAGTGCGGCCGAGGTTGAGAACCTCAAGGGCGCCCTGTCGCAAGTCCAAGAGCAGGAGAGGGTGAGTAGAGCGGCTGCTGATAAAGCGGGTGCAGATTTAAAGGCCGAGCAGGCCACCCGCCGCCAGTATGAGGAGAGGGTGACCGAACTCGAGCAAGAGCTCAAGGACGCGGCTCGTAAGTGTGAGGCCTTGGAGGAGAAGAATAAGGCTCAAGCACACGAACTCCCCAAGGCTCTCCAAGAGGCCAGGGAGGCGCAGACTGAGTCCCAGGCGGCCCACGAGGAGATCAAGCAGGCTGAACAGATAGCGGCTGGTAAGCCCTTTCTTTTGCAGTGTAAATTCAGCAGTCAAGAATATGCCCCGCTTACTCGATTATGGAGTTCTCCAGATGCATTTGCGGATCTTCCGAAGAGTGCCGCTGACGCTGCGTAGTTTTTCTGGGCCCAAGAGGGGAACACAACGGAGAAACTCTTCTGGTCGCAGTACCTGGCACCTGAGCATCCAACGCTATTGAACGACCAGATGATGCAGCTCGTGGAGCTGCATAGGATGTACGGACTGGCCATGAAGGACATTATAGTCCGGTTATGGCCGACCGAACCTATTCCTGTGTGGGGACTCCGACTCATAAGTCGTGATCACCGAATGCACGTGTACAGTGATCCTAGAGATCAATGCTCACTGAACACACAGAAGCTGAATAACAAGAGTCTTACATCCATGCATACCGTCTTACATAAATAATGACCGTTATGGTCGAGTCTTGAGTATAAATTCACAGCAGAAATCTTCGTCGATAACTTGGACCCATGCCATCTGCCTTAACCCTACAGGCATTCTGACTGGGAAGCGTCCTAGCTCGCATATTCGTCACCGAAGTATTCTTTGTCATATCCTGTTCTTTCATGCCTGGCCAATAAAATAACCAGTGGCAAGCCAGTGAGTACTTTGAATGTACTCGCAGGCAACCCAAGGGTAATAACATAATAATTATGCAAGGCTCTACTGCTAATTTGGCATTTTTGCAGAAAGCTAATTTTTCTCATGCAAGTATGATCATCATTTATCAAGGACATGAATGTGTCTGCAACAAGTATCAGGAGCTTATAGACATCAACATCGAGAAAGAGTTATGAACAACTCATGCTCAAGCTCACCGTGACTTTCTCACGAATCACGTCAACAGATTTACCAATCCGTGTTGTTTTCCAGAAACTCAAGCAGCACCACCCAACTATCCTTGATCGTGGACACGGCTATTCAAATAGTTTTACACTCTGCAGAGGTTGCACACTTTACCCACAAGATCTGGGGAACTTCCGTGTCATCCACGACCCGCGGTGCCTCAAGTACCCGAGGTAAGCACCCGATCACTATCTTTCCCTAGACAACACTAACATAGAGTCCACTCGATTGGTAGTAACCCCCATGCCCAAAATTTCACATCTTAAAATTGTGGAGCCTCGCTCCCATATTTATCACATACCACAAGCACGGGGTACCACCTGTGAAAACAGTCATGGCCGCCCTACCTGGCACGACCCCATCCTGAGAGCGCGCAACAACGACTCTCCCATCACTAGTAATGCAGGCTCCAAGCTAGTATCGGCCTAGGTAATCAATAATGCCCTTTCCCATATAAGGGTAGAGTGGTCGCGCATGTTTGGTTGGGACGGTCGACAAATCTTAAATCTAATCTGTCTCTGTAAACAACACTTTTATCAAGCCTCGGTACACTACTTCTCCAACAAGTAGTGACCTAGTTCATCATCATCTCCCAGGGGCATCAATGGCACCCATTGGGGCTGTTTGCAAGTATGTCAAACCACACTTGTTTCTTTCCATGCATAACTCGGACCCACTTTGCGTAGCCATTTACTATAGCATATTTCTACAATCCATCAACACAACTCTAAACAAGGATAGAGTCATGAACAATGCAAGTATCAATGGGCATGCAACAGAGGCAAGCCCAGCAAGGTTGCCATTCAAGAACCATCATGAACTCGATGAAACAGTGAAAATGTTCTCATGATATAAAAGGGTTCAACATGGTCAAAGGGCTGCTTGCCTGGCTCATCAGAGTCTTCAAGTCTTCTGGTTCATCTCCGAGTATTTCGTCTACTTCGTCAACCAATGTCGGAAACAATCATAGTAAGCAACACAACAAGGCAGAAAATAAAAGTGCTCTAAAAATATTAATTGGACTTTTCTAGGATACCTTTGGTCATATGAGGAATGACCAAAGTGGTTTCATTGGGATTGGGTCAGTGGATATTTCTGAACATTTCAATATGATGGAATCAATGGATTTGCAAGAAGTGTATAGAAATATATTTTTGAAAAATGAGCAGAGGCACCCATTTAACAAAGGATTATTTTAGAAGCATCTAGGATTTGGTTTCACTAGATTTGGAGTCAAAATGAATATTCTATTGATTTGCAAAGTTGACAAACATGAAGAAATGGCTCATTATTTTGTAGGGCACAGAAAGTATTAATAAAAATGTTCATAACCTAAGTTATGAACTTAGATATATCTGCAAATTTGAATCATGGCATTTCGATCAAATTTGAGCTCTCTGTGATTTTCTAAAGTTCATCAAAGAAATGAAAAATGGGGTTTTAATAAATATTTCAGAAGAAAAAGTTTCTAGAAAAATGTGCAAATAGCACCATGTGATAGATTAGGATTTATGGATCCCCTAGAAATTTGAATCATCAAATTTGGAGTTAATTTGATTTATTTATGTGCTTTTGAAGTCTACTGGGAAAAAGAAAAAGGAAAAGGGGGGCTTTACCCTTATCATGCGCGCATGGCGAGAGATAGGCGGCGGGCCGGCCCAGCTGCACGGCCGCGCGCAGGCTGTCGACGCAGGAGGCGTATTCTCAGGAATACGCCTTCCTTCGGCAAAGGCGGCAGCTGGCGGAGCCTGTCTCCACTTAAACGGGGCGGGGCCCTCCCATCAGTGGCTCAGCCACGCTGGCTGGCCGACAGGCAGGGCCCGCTGGCAGGTTCGTCCTCCACCTCCCACGCGGGTGCGACAGGAGACAGAGGAGGCGCTCGACGCCGGTCGCCGGCGCTACAGCGCGTCTCCGGCGATGTTCTACCCACCGACGTGCTCAGGGGACCCGGTCGCGTCCAACCGTGGGTGGCACGGTCGCCCAGGGGCACCGGGTGGAGCAGGGTGCTGGCCGCGGCGGACAGGACCTGCGGTGAGATCTAGGCACGGCGAGGTAGGCACGGGGAGGAAGGACTGATGTGCAGGGAGAGTTGGCGGTGGTGCTGGTGCTGCTCTGGAACAAAGAGGTCGGGAGGAGGGGCTCTTAGTGCCGTGAATTTAGGTGGAGGCCGGTGGCATTGCTCCGGCCATGGAGATGCAAAGAGGGCATGAGGAGGGGAGTGGGTTGGTCCAGGGGGCGCACGAGAGGGAGAGAGAGCCAAAGGAGTAGAGAGGGGGCTCGGTGGCGGCCTTAAGTAGCCGACCCATGGCTCATCATGGACGCGACGCACGGGTGGCCGTGGCAACGGCTCGGGCGGCAAGGGGAGAGAGAGAGGGGTTGTCTGCGGTGCTCGTGGGGGTGGAGTAGGGCGCCAGGAAGAGAGAGAGGGAGCAGGGCGAGCTCCGGGTGGAGCCACGAGCTTGCATGCGCATTGGCGGGCTCGGTGGCTCTGGGCACGGCAGCACGAGCAGGACAGAGAGGGAAAGGAGGGGGCCAGCGCGGTGGCGTGTTGCGGACATCAACGCACCTCGACTGGCGCAAGGGGGAGGCCCGAGGTGGTCGAGGGACGCGGTGTCAACGGTCGAACGCCCTGCCAAGCGCTCCAGAGCGCATTTCTGGCAAGCATCCGCCGTTGTTCCCTGCGCACCCGCGCGTCCACTTGTGTCTAGGGGCTGCAGGGGGAGTAAACAATGTGGAAATGGCATCAGATGCCTAGGGGATCCACTAGAGGAGAGAGGGGGTTGAGAGAGAGTGGGAATGATGATGTCAAGAGAAGAAAAATGGGTCTCTGCCCCCTTAATCATTTCTCCTTGGGCAGTAAGGCATGTAGGAGGTAGAGGAGGAGCAGGTGAGGTCGTGGGAAAAGCTTCAGCTCATGGAGATTAGTGGAAGGGGTTGAAACTTGCATTTTGAAATTCTGCCAGAAGGTGTTTGATGTAGGTTTGGGCAAGAAATTTAATTTCACTTGACATGAAACTTAATAGGATGAAATGGCAGAAGTAAGGTGTTCCACCAAGTTTGATCTCATTTGGGCAAAGTAGCAAATGTAACTTTGGTAAACCCTAGAAATCAGCAGAAATGGCTTTACCAAGATTTAGTCATGCAAATCTATTCTCCTTGATGCACCAGTTGGTGTAGTGTCATCATTTGAGGACTTGAACATGTCCACAAAAATTCAGATCACAAGGACACACTTGGCAATGTAGAGTTGTTCAATTTTGGTTCTGGACAGAAAGGGTTTTAGAACACTTTGATCATGATATCCTTCTCTCCAACTTGTGCCATTTGGTGAGCATGTGCACCAAGTTTGAGAGCATTTGGACATGTTTGGAAGTGCAAAGTTGTTCAAACTTCAAAAAGGACAGAAATAGTTTTGAGAGGGTTTGGTGGGGCTATATTGTTCTCCATGACATGAGACTGTAGGATCCTCAAGTAGGTCATTTTCGACATGACATAATTTTCCTGTATTTAATGGAGAATATTTTCTTTGTAAACATCTCAAAAGCTTGAAATGTCCAGAAATAGTTTTTGAGGGATTCGACCAATAATTTGAACATGACCATGTGTTGAAACTCTTATACATGGACAATATATGTCCACTGAGCTTCCCTAAATTTTCTCAAATATTTTTGAAACATTAAAATAATTTTAACCTATTAAAGACCATTTCTGGCCTTAAGAAAAAGCCTTTAAATAAAATAGGAAAATAACTTTTAAAATTTATATTTTTGTGGTTTATGGGAGCCCTATACCTAATAGGTTTCAATATACTTTTTTAAAGATTTTTCACACCCTTAATTAAGTACTTGTAGTTCAAGTCTCAATTCAGGGGGTTTTGGAAAACCTAATTTAGAAAATTCTTTTTGGACAAAATATTTTTGCAATAAATTGTTTTTATGTCCTACACACATGGCATGATCATTGGGCAAGGTTTTGGATCAAGGAGAAGGAGTATAAGAGTTGGAGGATTTATTTGATTTTTAGAGCACTTGCAACCAACACACAAAAATCAAATCAAGAAAAGACCTAAACACTCAAAAGTTTTTGACAAACCACATTTTATAATGATTTATTAGCTTAAGTGTTGTGGCAAGAAAATCAGGGTGTGACAGACCTACCCCCCTTACAAGAATCTCGTCCCCGAGATTCCCAAACTAGGCGTGGAAAGGAATACGGAAACTTGGATCCAGGGTAGTCTTCACGTTTTCATACTGCTTCTGCTTCCGAGTGGTGCTCCATTGACCCTTGAAGTACTTGATGATGTGGCTTTCTGCATGACGTTCTGCTTGATCCAGGTTGCTAAGGGGTCTCTTGCGTAAGTCAGGTTGGGCCAGGGGTCGATGGCTCGGTGACCGATGTCCTGGTCGAGGTCGGGCTAGTTAGGAAGTTGGAAACACTCCTTAAGTTGTGTAGTGTGGGAAAACGTTGTGCGTAGTGGGTAACTCTAGTGGCAACTCCATCTGGCAACCGCCTTCTCTTCGTCTTGTAGTGACCTAAAAAGGGGGTCGATAAATCTTGGTGTGAGCTTCCCTTTGACATGGAAATTCTTGGTTCCATTGAGAGAAGTGGCTTGCAGATACACCTGGTCTTCGACGCGGAGGTTTACTTCTTGATGATGGTGGTTGGTGTAGTTCTTCCTCCTGGACATGGCTATCTTCAGATGTTCCTTGACCAGCTCAACAATTCTTCTTCCGTCTTCGGGTAGACAAGTATGTTACCAAAATAAAGATGACAACCAACTTGTCCAAGTACTCCATGAAGACTTTGTTTATGAGTTGCATAAAGTAGGATGGGGGTATTGGTGGTGGTCACAGTTGAGTATTGGCCAAGGTCTTCTCGGTCTAGAGCCCAAGCTTGAGGTCATGATCTGATCATGTTGTGGTTTGGTAAGGCTTAAGGGTTTCAAGGTGTTGGATTTCGGGTTCTGGCAGACCCTTGAGGTTCGAACACTAGGGTGCGCGCGGATATTTCGCCTCCTACCTACCTGCACCCCTCTGCCATGCTAGGATCTAAACTAAGAAAAGAACAACACAAGAGACACAGGGTTTATACTAGTTCGGGCCACCGTTGTGGTGTAATACCCTACTCCAGTGTGTGGTGTGTGGATTGCCTCTTAGGCTGATGATGATGAACAATACAGGGAAGAACAGCCTCGCGAGGGTCTGTTCTTGGCTGAGGCGATGAACTGCTGGGAGGAGTTCAGTCACCTTTCTCTCTCTCTCTCTCTGCTCTGACCGACCGATGCCCTTGCTGTGTGGGTGGCTAGTCCTATTTATAGAGGCCCTGGTCCTCTCCCCAAATATTGAGCGGGAAGGGAGCCAACAATGGCGGGCTAATTTGAAGGGGGACAGCAAGTATCAGCTATCCTGACAAAAGTAGTCTTCGCCTGTGCAAAGCTCTGGTGATGACGCCGTCTTGGGCTCCACGGTGACCTCCGTCTCGTAGTCCTCCTGGTCTTGGTCTTGTTGCACCGAAATGGCAACCTTTGCCTAATGCCTCGGTACTCCGCGGCTGCGCTTGCCCCCTTTGCACCAAAGAGGAAAGGAGGACGCTGCACGGGCTGGCACCCACCTGGCGCCCTGAGTTGTCATGGCTTGCGTCATGGGCACCTCGTGTCAGGACCCCGACTCGATGTCACATCGAATCTAGCTTGTAACACCCCATATCACTTTGCGGCCTCACGCACGGCATCCCCACGGGTGTCGCCTTACCTTTGCCCGGGGCCGTTTGCGCCTTTTGGCTCACGTATATGATAGTGTCGCTAGCATCCATATGATAAAGAGCCCGGGCTGACATGACTAGTCGTAAACCCAAAGTGGCACAGTGCTTACAGGGACAGGCATCCATGACCCAGCAACGAACGTGTCGCTCATCAGCAAGTGGGTCCGGGCTGTAGCACTGGGCTAGCAGGACTCCGGTAAACCGGGCTGTAGCGGGCTAACAGGACTCCGGTACTCAATGCGTGACATTTCCCCGAAGGGACAGACACAGGAACGAAGAAGGACACATGCCGGCCAGCCTAAGTGTTCCAGAGCAGTAGCAAGCTACCATGGCTCAGTGTAACACTAGGAGACATTTCCCGGTAAGAGAGGCTACTAAGGATAAACAACTAGGTAGTCAGATCCCACACATACCAAGCATTTCAATCATACACACAATATGCTTGATATGTGCAAACACAACAAGGCATCACAACATGACTCTATGACACAAGTACTTTATTTAAGGCTCAGAGAGCCATACATAACATACACAAAGGTACGGGTCACACGACCCAGCATTCAAGTCATACAGTCATACAAACCAGCAGCGGAAGTAACTTGTCTGAGTACAGACAACTAGTAAAATAAAAGAGGCTTGGAAAGCCTAGCTATACTACGTGGTCCTTCACAAGCTCAGGATCACCACCTGGGCCTTAGCCTACTCATTGATGTCAACGTCTACGTAGAACCCATCAGAAGGGGTAGCAGCGTCTTCTGTAAAAATGTAAATTATAGCAACATGAGTACAAAGGTACTCAGCAAGACTTATATCAGATCCTACATACATGCATATTATCAAGAAGGGTTGGTGGAGTTATTGCAGCAAGCCAGCTTTGACTCTTGGCTAGGCTAACCTACGAGACTCCAACTTGAAATGGTTTTGCGCACACGAGTCCACTACTCGCCAATTCAATACACTACCGAGGATCCACCTCCGTCTTCCTACGGAAGAGCCATCCTCGGCACTCACACTTATCTTGAGGCTTTTAGTAGTTTCCATTTACTTGTCTATGAACTGTATAGGCAACCAAGTAGTCCTTTACCGCGGACGCGGCTATTCGAATAGATCATGTTAACCCTGCAGGGGTGTACTTCTTCATACACGCTCTCACCACTTACCGTCGTTTACACGACATGTACTCGGCAACCTTCAAGCGGAAGCCCAACGTGGGTGTCGGCCACGACCTACCTAACCACCTAAGCCTCCAGTCCAGGTTTATCGCCTATCCAGGTTCCATCCGCAGGGAGTCCGGCCGAGGTTTCCCATATGGCCCCGAACGATGTGAACAGGGTTCCCGAGATACCTAACAGGTATTCGGTACACCCGGCCACGTACCTACCGCATCACAGCCCACCCCTACGGTCAGCGCTGTCCACGGCCTCCAGTAGGCTACAAACACCAGAAACTACTTGCAACTCCTGGACGGAGAACTAGGGTGAATAAGAAGCCGAGAGGGTCCATTGGTTTCGGGCCCAATGCATGGTAGTAGCTGATTCTTAAATCACACATACAGATCTCAGTGCTTAAGGTCGGCTTCAATGAAACAACCCACCATGTACTCCTACATGGCCTCTCATCGATACCTTTACCAAATCGTGTTCACCACACCACTCTCATTACCGACATAATCATTTCACTCTAGCCCATCACCCAGATGAACCAGACCTGACACGACTCTAAGCATAGCAGGCATAGCAAGGTAGGAACAACACATACATATGGCTCAATCAACTCCTACACATGCTAGTGGGTTTCATCTAGTTACTGTGGCAATGACAGGTCATGCAGAGGAAGTGGGTTCAACTACCGTAGCACACAGCAGTTTGAAACGTGTTGTCTTAATGCAGTAAAAGAGAGCAGGAGCGAGAACATGGGATTGTATTGATATGATCAAATGGTTGGTTGCTTGCCTGATGGTTCGATGCACTGAT
This sequence comes from Triticum dicoccoides, assembly GCF_002162155.2. Lineage (NCBI taxonomy): Eukaryota > Viridiplantae > Streptophyta > Magnoliopsida > Poales > Poaceae > Triticum > Triticum dicoccoides. The sequence continues at coordinate 468,477,671 of NC_041386.1, forward strand.
ACGGTTCTTCGTTAGGGTAATCACGGTACTCCTTGGGGGCAGAACCTGCCGCAAAGAACACCGATACACAACCATCACCAAACAATGTGCAACAATATGATGCATGCATGAAACATAGCAATATGAGTGTGTTGGGCTAATGCAACTAAGACCAGAAGGGTTTGAACCAATTTGAATCAAAGATTCAAATTTCAAACTCAAGCATGGCCTTTTAAAGTGTTTTTCCTTGTTCTGTATTAAACATCAGGTTAACTTGTTTAATCATGCATGAAAATAGTACAGATGGATAGATTGGATTTTTCTGATCATTTTTCATATATAATTTGTCTGATTTGGAGTTACAGAATAAAAGTTATGAATTTTTGAAGTTTAAACTATATTCTGGAATTTCCTATATTAGATTAATTCCAGAAAATCAATTATTGCGTCAGCCTGACGTCAGTGTGACGTCAGCAGGTCAACGGAACACGTCCGGGTCAAACCTGACAGTGGGTCCCGCGTGTCAGTGTGATTAGATTAATTAAAGTTCAATTAAAACTAAACCTGTTTAATTAACAGGGCTGGGCCCCACCTGTCATTGACTCAGGGGAGTCAACTAGGGCCCACCCGTGGTCAAACCCGGGTCGGCTGCACCGGCGTTTAGCCGCCGGCGAGCCCGACGCGGCGGCGGAAGTGGTTTTGGCCGTTTCGGCCACCAAATGGGTCGCGGAGACCACCGGAGTGGAGCTGAGGACGAGCCGCAGCTCTTGGTGGAGTCCGTTGGGGTCGGGGTGGCCGGAGTTGGCGCCGGCGACAACTTTGGCGGCCACCGGGGTTTGGCCGAAGACGAACTTGACGCTAGAGGGGTCGGTGAGGCTCGGGGAGTGGCTAGCTAGGTGCTAAGTGACACGGTGAGCATGACGGACACCGTGGAGTGGCCGGAGGATGACCGGGAGCACGTCGGCGACGAGCTCCACGGCGGTGGGTGCGGTTGAGCTCCGGGAGGTCGCTACACGGCTCGGAAGCAAGAACGGAAGGGAGGGGAAGATGGCTAAGCTCACAGTGAGTGCGACGAAGCCCTTGGTGTGGCCGGAGATGGACCGGAGCGACGACGGCGTTGAAGGGGATCTCCGGCGACGGCGGTTCGGGCGAGGTCGTTGCGGTGGACTCGGGCGTTGCGAGCGCTCGGGGCTCGGCTTGCTCGATGGAGTGGACAGCGGCAGAGCTCCTGGACACGATGAGAGGACGCACGGGCGGCGGGGAGCACGGCTACGATGAAGGCACGGCGATGGTG
>NC_041386.1:468478960-468488445 GCF_002162155.2 Triticum dicoccoides
CCAGGTAAGTTTTTTCCATTTCTTTCTGTTTTCTGTTTTTTTAATACTTCTGCAACTTTGTTGAATTAAATAAAATACTTAGGCTACTCCTAAAATCACCAAACTACTCCTGGTCCATAGTTGGATTATTTCCAACATGAAACATTTTAGTTTGGAGATATTTGAGCATTTAAATATTTTATATAATTTTAAATGCCCAAATTCAAATATTTATGATTTAATTCAAAAACCCTAAGATGGCCTAGGAAAATGTGCACCACTTTTGGCAGAGGTTCTGAACCAAGACAAAAATGATGGGCATTTTAGAAGGGCATTTCAGGTTCATTGAAAAAGTTTTTAGTAAACCCTAGTTGGTTTCAGAGGGGACTGGGGGTTCTGTCATCCCCATTTCAGGTTTCTGGTGAAAGAATAAACATGATGCAACACTCTAATGCATGACTAGCTAGGGTGTGACACCTCGTGAGGTACCCCGCCTTGATCTCTCCGCCTCCTCGTGAGCCAGCCTGACGAGGCCGTGCCTGAGGAAGCTTCGCGTCGTCCGCCTCGCGAGGCTTGGCCCCTCGCGAGGGTCTTGGGTTTGTGTTGGTGAAGATGGGCCGTGCTGGGCCCCCCTTTGAGCCACACCGCAGGCCGTAGGCAGGCAAGTCTAGGGACCCCCGTTCCCAGAATGCCGACACAAGGATTCTAGGATGCGAGTGAACATTTATCATCTTATCCTTGAGCACAATTCCTGACATGCCAATTGTTCTATCTAGTCCTCCAAACAGATCACCTTATACCACCGAAAGTACCAACTCGTGTAGGTCAGCTCCAATCATTACTCATGCTATTATTATCCTCAGGACCCCCTAGAGGAGGTTTAACAGAATTATACATGTCTACGGTCCCCAAAACCATATGTATGGCTACCCCTAAGAATCCATGGGTAGGGCATACAAGCTGCTAAGCTTGAGTTGAACATGACAATTCAAGTGCTCATCCTATTCTTCCAAGGTATAAGATAAAGCATCTCTATCCTAAGGAAACACGTCGTAAGCCACTCCAAAACCTTGTTTCCTTCCTATGAATCAACCTCAACAACCCGTTAACTTCCATTAATCACTACATAACCCATTAGTTCTATAAATCCAATGTCTACGGTGTTCCACATGATCTCCTAAAGTCCTTATAATCCCCCAAATACTTGAAAGGGCTATCTCTACTATAGTAAGTTCACCAATTTCCCACCATCATGGTCAAGTAACTCCAAGGTCACGCTAATATAGATCCCTAAATCAACACCGACAATTAATCCATTCTCCTAGTTTATTGTCCTCCAAGAAACATGGTATCATGATTGAGATCATCAGTCTAAATCCAATTTACTCCGAACCATGTAGACTTACTTCAGCATCTATACTCCACTAGGATCACCTATTTAAATCGAGATATCGTGTTCAACGAGAATTCCTACATGTTTCCCTCAAGTTATTATCGTAATGTCAGCTATCTCCTATCAATGTCCCTTGGCTAAGTCTAATCCTTATGCTTCCAAGAATTTCAGCTTGCGACCATAATTGTCCTACTAAATCCAATTTACTCAGGGGTAATGAAAGCTATGGTAATCTATAATCATGATCCCTCCAAGTTCATCTACCAACATGAAAGCCTTATAATCCACCAAAGAGTCTCCAATAATTCCTCAAAGTCATTGATATAAACTCATCAAGTCATTTGTACTCTATTCCTATATCCTCAAACTGGTCTTCCCTATGGCATCGTCAGTTCTGGTGCTATATTAGGATGATAATGTGCTTGTTCACTATGTCCACTAGTTCCATAATGAACCCGGTGGGAAGCAAGGGTTACTGAGGCTTCACTACTTCCCTTGCAATTTGTAGGTTAAGCACACGGTTAAGAGTTCGAGCTAGGGTATCTCGTGAAGTCTTGAAGGGTCTAGGGATGGGTTTCTAGTCTGGAGGGTTAAACATAACTCTACAGGGTTGCACCTGGTCGAGGAGGCGGTAGCAAAAAGTCTTCATTGCTACTTGGTTGACGAGGTAGAATCCTTGGTGTATATTGTCTTGCCGGTATTCAGTTGAGGAGAGAGATGAGAGGGAAAATAGCATAGAGGAGGGGAATGCCAAAAAGGGGGATCTATAGTGCAAGTGCAAACAAACAGGTGCAAAATGGGCCAAACCAAATAAACAAGGTAAGGAAGGTGATATAGTCACGTACTTGTTGCCTAGGGAAAAAGTGCGACCTATATCAAAACACAAACAAATAAAAACAAGCAACACACAATCATGGTTCTATTCGAACCATCATACGGACTCGACTGCGCATAGGGGGTACACGACTCATCGTACCCTAGGGGTTCTCGGATTCAGTAGTCGTGCTTTGCTCCGTGCCTCATGCAGTCTTCTGGGTTTTCCTCTGGTGTTGCTACGTCTCTTGTAGTTGTTCGATGAAACAATCTGGGTTGAGCCTGAAGATTCTTCAACAACTTCTCGCCTGTTGAAGTGATGGGGTGAAGGTGGCTCCTCATAGCAGGCATTGACTCGGTCTTCTGTTGTCTTCTTAATCATGATGATCCCTTTTTGTCTTCTAAGGCGTCGATGGTACCAAGTAGGTAATCCTTTATACAATGACATTAACAAGGCATAGTAGAGGTCCAACATGTCGATTACGTTGATGACAACATCGACACCAAGAGCGGGGGATGAGGAGAACCGTTTTCCTGCTCACTATAGTGAGGCGGACCAAATGGTGAGGTTCTCATCCACCGGTGGTTGCCGATACAACAACGGTAAGGACATGATTGCTCTATTAGCGATGTATATCATGATCCTGCATATCTTACACCCTGATCGTCATAGGATCAGGTTTCATCATGCTGGGGCAAATTCAAAGGTGTCACCATCTTCCGAGTCTTGGTTTCCTCAATCATTGAGAAGGCATTTTCCATCTTGTCGTGGTGTCGTCAAGCTTGTGTTCAGAAGGTGTGAGTGAATGTCTGGCAAGACGTCTTTTTCTCGATTACCCACGAGGATTACAAGGAATCCAATGTTCAGGGGCTTAAAGGTACTAGCGACCATTTGCTAAGGTTTTGAAGGGGGAGAGATCAATAAGGAAAACATATCTTAGTGTTTGAAAAACTCAGAAGAGAAGAGAAGTGTAGATAGTTTTTGAAAATTAGTAATAGTTTTTGAAGAACTCATAAGTCGCGATCACCGAATGCACGTGTAAGTGATCCCAGAGATCAATGCTCACTGAACACACAGAAGCTGAATAACAAGAGTCTTACATCCATACATACCGTATTACATAAATTATGACCGTTATGGTCGAGTCTTGAGTATAAATTCGCAGCGGAAATCTTTGTTGATAACTTGGACCCATGCCATCTGCCTTAACCCTATAGGCATTCTGACTGGGAAGCGTCCTAGGTCGCATGTTCGTCACCGAAGTATTCTTCGTCATATCCTGTTCTTTCATGCCTGGCCAATAAAATAACCAGTGGCAAGCGAATTAGTACTTTGAATGTACTCACAAGCAACCCAAGGGTGAAAAAATAATAATTATGCAAGGCTCTACTGCTAATGGCATTTTTGCGGAAAGCTAGTTTTTATCATGCAAGTATGATCATCATTTATCAAGGACATGAATGTGTCTGCAACAAGTATCAGGAGGTTACATACATCAACATCTAGAAAGAGTTATGAACAACTCATGCTCAAGCTCACCGTGACTTTCTCACGAATCACGTCAATAGATTTACCAAACCGTGTTGTTTTCCAGAAACTTATGGACATAGTCTAAGCAGCATGTGAAAATTATATCATTGGAAACTCCTTTCACATCCGAATTTGACCGTATGCTTTGTGTCAGTTGCATGTCATATATTATTACTCTAACATTTGGTCAAAGTTAGCCTCGAAAAACGCATTAGACCATGTATGCTTTGTGTAAGTTGCATGTCATATATTATTACTCTAACATTTGTGTAAGTTGCATGTCATATATTATTACTCTAACATTTGGTCAAAGTAGTATAGTGGAAGTGGATCCTCTGACGTAGGTATCCCTGCCTTACCCTCCCTTCCGGTCACTTACTGGCGGACCCCATGCTTGCTAGGCCCCGCATGTCAGTTACTCAATGGGTTCGACCACGTCAGGGGATCCTCATCCATAGTATACTCCCTCTGTTTTTATTTACTCTGCATAAAACGGAGGGAGTGGTGGTATAATAAATGACGCGAGCGGGGGCGAGGGAGGGACGTCGGTTTTCTCTCAACTGTGGTCCCACAAGCGAGCGAAAACGCAAGACGAAGCGCGTTCCATTCGGTGAGCGACATGGAGGGTCCAGCGTGCCTGGCTGCAATGCGAACGCGGCAAGAGCGATGTACAGTCAAAACTGATTGATCGGTCGTCACCGGAATCACTATTCACACCAGAACCTTCGCTGCTCGGCCTATGCCAGCCACTGCCCTAAAACCACACCAAATCTCCAGCCCATTCCCCCACCTTTCGATCCGCTAGCCCGCATCAAGCGTCCCCTAGTTCACTGGAAAGCCATGGTGCACCGCAAGATCACTTACTACAAGATGCTAACGCCGGAGCACCACGCAGAAATCGCGGCGGCGGTCGGCGCCACAGACCTCCGTTCCCAAGCTCGCTTTGCGGCGGGCCAATCCCTGAGTTCTCTGGAGCCAAGCTACAAGGAGGAGGAAGCTGATCCAATGTTCATGGCGGAGGTCATGGCGCAGAAGGCCCCCGATGGGTATGAGATGATGGACGTCGACTTCGTGTCGGCGTCCGAGTCCCGCATGGTGCAGGCAGACCAATGGTTCAACATGGCGATACTAAAGGAGGACTGGGAGGCAGAGGCTCAACTCGACATGGAGCGCGCGCATGCCGCTGCCATCGAGGCTCTCCTGCAGGCAGAACCGGATGTCGTGGATATGAACCGGGCGGCGGAGGCTCAACTTGAGGCGGAGCGCGCGGATGCCGCTGCCATCGAGGCCCTCCTGTAGGCGGAACCGGACGTCCTGGACTTGAACCGGGCGGCAGAGGCTCGACTCGACACAGAGCACGCGGATGCCGCTCTCATTGACGCCCTCCTGCAGGCGGAACCGGATGTCCTGGACTTGAACCGGGCGGCGGAGGCTCGACTCGACGCGGAGCGCGCGGATGCCGCTGCCATCGAGGCCCTCCTGCAGGCGGGACCGAACGTCCTCGACTTGAACCGGGTTGTGCTCTCGTCTGTGCAGAGCGCCCGCACGCTCCGCTTGAACGAGTAGCTAGAGGCCGAGGACAACCACGGTGCAGACACACACGTCGGCAGCGACGGCTGGTTCGCGCCGGCAGCCAAAGACGACGAGGTCGTCTCTTTCCGCGAGCAGTGATAGTTTTTTTATGTTGTTGTTTTTATGGATCTTTTGCTGTGTAAAAACATATATTTGTTATGCAAGTCGCCTAACTTGGGTCAGTCTACCATTTCAGGCGGTTGGATGAATATCCTACGTCTCCTAACCCTTCTTTCCTTCTTCCTCACCTCTTCTTCTTCCCCAACAGACCACCACACGGGCCGTACGAATACTCCCCAACATGCGGTTGGATAAACATACTCTATGAACGAAAATTATGTGTCAGCGATAGGATGGCTGAGTTTGGTCTGTTCACATGCGACAACACATGTCAGTGAGGGTGTGTTCCCTTGGTTGGGTTTGCGGCGTGCAGGAGCGACTGTGTGAGGGTGCGGTGCGACCGCGGCGTGCAGGAGCGACCGTGTGAGGGTGCGGTGCGACCGCGACAGCCGTGCGCAAGTGTACCTCCTTCTCATTTTGAAAACTTTAGGCAAGCTTGGCAAAAATGTGTGGCGAAGTTTGGCAATGCAAGGCCTAGACCCAAACAGGATAAATACGTACGTACTAGGAGTACTAGTGTTAAAAAAGAAAGGCGGGGTTTTCCTTCGCGGGGTTTAATCGATACAAATCCTCGTTTCACGTGTCAATTAATGCGTATTTTTTTCTCCAAAGACCAAAGAGCTAACCATCTCACTCCTCGTCACTTGATTAATGCAACACCATGCAAACCAACCTTCTCACTTCCGCATGCATGCATGCCGTCTCTCTCTCTCCCCTGTCCATATCTCTGCACGCATGCGCCTCTCGCTCTCTCTCCTGTTTCTGCATGCAAGCAGCTCTCTCTGCCTTGGGAAGATGCGAAGCACATGGGAAAGAGAGATGGGATTACTGCAGGCACGCATGTGGTGGAAAGGGATGGAGGGCCCGGTTGGAAAGAGCAACGAAAAAATGCCAATGCGCAGAGCATTGCGGGGAAAACGAAATTTTCTTAGACGCAGACAAAAAAGGACCAGAGGGAGTACTACTAGGAGTACTAGTGCGGTGAGATGGTTTCTCGAAGAAGACGATGGAGAAGCGGAGTCAGCGAAGAGTGAAATGATGGTTGCTTCGTCCGTGCTTTTGTGATTTGACGCCTCACTGCTTTGTGATTTGTGATAGAAGGGACAGGGGAGTAGACTCTGTGCTCTATACTATACTACATGCGTCCAAGCATGGGAGAAAGAGGAGTGACGTTGCATTTTTCTATTCCTTCAATTAATCAATCAGGGAGCTTCAATTCCATATTTTTGGCTTTGGCAACACCGTCCACAATGGTTCCCACGATGCCAAAAGCTATTTTCACATTTGGCTACACATTGTGGATGCCCTTAACTGTACCACTTGGTTTTGCTCCTGTGTGCTATCTATACAAATCTCAATTATATTGATCTAAAAAAATATAGAATCAAGATTAGTAAAAAGGAGGTGATTTTGCCGCGCGGATGGCGGGGGAGATTTCTTATTTGAGCAATGCTACATCCACGTAATGGTTTACATAAAGTTACAAACTGATGTGATGTGGGACTATTTGATTGGATTAAAGGATAGGATTAGGCCCACCCCACCTGAAAATTAGGGGGGCATATATAGATTAGATGGAAAGTATACGTAGCAGCTACGTAGCCCTTTGTAATTCTAGGATTAGGCTTCTTATTTTCGGAGGATGTTGTCCTGGCGGTTTGCTAACATGCGGTCCCACGTGTCAGTGCTTTACCAAGCCGATCTGCGTCCCACATGAGGCAGAACAACAGCAGAAGCAACACGTGGTTAAGTTGAAGAAGATGAGGGAGAAGCGGATTCAGCAACGAGTGAAATGATGGTTGCTTCGTCCCTCCAACTTAACTGTGGGAAAGGTGCAGCTTTGTGATTTGACGCCTCATTGCTCATTACTACGCCGGCGCCATGACTGGGGTGCTTCACCCCGGCTGCTCTGCACTGTATTCCGGTATGGCACGTGGACCCGGTAGCTTGATGTCCCACATGTCGGCGAAAGGGACTAGAAGATTTATGAAAGTGAGCACTCCACTCTTACGACGGAGGAGTAGACGACACGACGGCCAAGTGAACTGTCACTTGTACTATATAGTACTATAGTTTTGCTGTTTCGCACGATCCATCGATACAAACCCGATTAAATGGGAAAGGGCGGGATTTTCCCCGCGCGGTAGATGATATTGGCCATACATTTCAAAGGCAATTTTAATGTATGCAAACTGAATAATTATAAGTAACAATATGATATCTAGTAAAACTAAAAACACATATGATTTATTGTGTTAGAGTGTAGTAGTAGTGCTGTATTGTATAGTTGTTAGATGTAACATGCGAGAACGTGTAGAGATGTAGTTTTGGAGGGCCTATAGAGAGAAAAGCGTAATACGGTCAACGAACTTTAGAATAAGCTGATTACGGTCACTATATACATTTTGCGGTGATTATACGGTCACTTGCTCATAGTTCAGCATCGGATTGCACTCTGTTGACCGGCCAAATAGTCTGCGTGGCGCCATGTTGACTAGTTAAATTGACCACATTCCTTGTGGGTCCCACCTGTCAGTTCGCATAGGCAAAAGGTCAGATAAACACAAATTTACACAGGCGCGACAAGGCTCCAACCCGAGCGCGGGAATCACCTGGTTGTGTGTCTGTCAAGGCCTGATGTGTGCGCATGCATGTGTAGGTTGAGCACTTGAGCGTGAGAGTGTGTGTTGGTCGTGTGGTGTACTGGTGTGTGCATGCATGCGTGCATGTGTGCGTGTGAGTGTTGCGTGCGTGCGTAGCTGCGTGTGTATGTGTGAGTGTTGCGTGCGTGCGTGGGTGCATGTGTTTGTGTGAGTGTTGCGTGGATGCAGTTCGTGTGCACGCGTGCGTGTGTGTATAATCACCACACCAGCTCATGTGTGTTAAAACAGACGGCTCAGCATACCAATACAAGGCCATCTTGTCCGTTGTGCCTGCGATCAAGACTTCGAACCACCGTCCAAATATATTTTTTGTCGTTTATTTTCATTCTTACTAGCAAGATGCCCGTGCGTTGCATGTAACATCAAGATGCATTTGTATGACTTGTTTATCTTTTGAGAGAAAGGGATGAACGAGGGAAGGCCTTATTTGCAAATGTGGAGAGGTGTGTGGGTACCTTTTTGCAAAATTGCCATAGTTTCTTTCCTATCCGTCAGATATAAATCGGACGGCCTATATTGTAGGATGGTAGGCACACCATCATCACCAACTCTGTTTTTTATAAGAGTGTATTTTATGTATTTTATAAGAGTGTAGATATAGAGTAGATACAAGTCGACAGGTGGGCACGATGGTAGTGAGATAATGTGATGCAACACTAGAGGTGCCACGTGGAGCGTTTAACTGGTCAACTAGTCATGTCATGAGCAAATACAAAGTTGTACGGTGAGCCCGTGACTGTCTAATAACCACTAAACATAAATGGTGACCGTAATGAGTGGATTCTGAAGTCCAATGTACGTATCGTGCTTTCGCTTCAAATACAATGATCGTCATTGCATATATCGCGAGAGAAAGATGAAACATGCGTGAATTTTCTGGAGGCTTACTTTTAGAGGACCTGGAGATAGTTTTGTGTGCATGCGTGAAAGGGGCGTACAGGGGGGTATGCAATGGAGAGAGAGATGCTCTTCGTTTCTCTTTATTATGACTAACTTTGTATATAGTATATAAATATATAAATTCACAGTGCGGAATAAATATCATTGTGGGCACCATGCAATGCAAATTAGCGTTCGTACTCCTCCATATAACTTTGTAATATTGTATATATGTAGAAACTCTAAAATAATTTTGTGGCCACACTTTATTCAAAAGGAATGTTGTATGTGAAATAAACGTGAAGAGAGGGCTTTTTAGATCAATGGGGTACGTGATGTAACATGTGTGAATGTGTAGTTGATGCATTTGGCGGGGCCTAGAGAGGTATGTGTGTGTATTACGTATTCGAGAGAAGCATGGATAGAGGGGCCGGCGGGGGGCAGGGGAGAGATAGCACGAGAAATGAGAGTGGTCTAGAGAGAGAGAGACGAATATGACGGCACGACAACAGATTCCATTCCCTTGAGTGTGTAT
>NC_041386.1:468488700-468543142 GCF_002162155.2 Triticum dicoccoides
GGGGGGGGGGGAATAGAGGCACCAGGAGAAATTTTCTGTGTGTGTGGTGTTTGTGTTGGTATGTGTGGGTGTGAGAAGATAATGAGACATGGGGGCAGAGGGTGTGTCACCGCATGAGGTCCGGTGGGTCGAGGTGAGGCCCTTCGTTTGGTTCCGTCCTGCGCCACATTGGTCAGCCCGTGACGCATTTAGGAAGACCCATGGATGACTAGTCATACAAGACAAAGATAGCAGAATTGTGAAGGACTCTATGTCCACTGACAAAGTCGGCTAGGATTTGTAACCCTAGGTTCTCGGACTAAGGTAACCCCTTTATCTCTGATATTACTATTCATCCAACCTAACTTTAAGGGGCATCCTACAGAATGCTCTGCTAGAATCATACTCGTCGATTAGGAAGAGAGGTGTGAGACAATGCGTGAGAGACAGGCGTAAAGATAATGTGCGTACATGAGACACGTAGACAGGTCCATGTATATATAAAGGGTCGATGAGGATTGTGCATGTGTATGCTTGTGATAAAGGTTAGTGAAAACAGTTGTAAATGGCTACGAGAGGGAGGGAGGGTTATATCTAGAGCATGTGTGCGAGAAAGACACCTCAGGAGAGAGTGTGTGAGCATGTGTGAGAGACCACCGATGGAGAGTGAAACTACACGTAAAAGACTGCTCTACACATCGATTAAAGATATAAATTGTATCCAAATATTAGGATGGGATCATGATATTTGCAATTCGCGTAAGGAGCGGTCATTGATCCATCAGACATCTAGATTCTATCGGATTTGAGCATGTCTATGTTATTATATGACACAATTGATCCACATAGTTAGTATTTTGAACTCCAGACAATGCATCGCTTTAGCAATCGAATATAAACGTGAGTATAGTTCATGTTGTTTGTGTAAAGCACATTATACATACGAAAGTTACACAATGGACATTATAAATAGCTACCTATGAACTAGCATACATTTGAATTCAACTTAAGGTGGTTTAAAAAATCGAATTCAAAATGAAGTCCATTCAATTATTTGAATTTGATATCATGGCATTTGTAAACTGTCGGTGTCAAAATCGGCGGATCTCGGGTAGGGGGTCCCGAACTGTGCGTCTAGGCCGGATGGTAACAGGAGGCAGGGGACACGATGTTTTACCCAGGTTTGGGCCCTCTTGATGGAGGTAAAACCCTATGTCCTGTTTGATTAATATTGATGATATGGGTAGTACAAGAGTAGATCTACCACGAGATCAGAGAGGCTAAACCCTAGAAGCTAGCCTATGGTATGATTGTATGTTGTCCTACGGACTAAAAACCCTTCGGTTTATATAGATACCGGAGAGGGTTAGGGTTACACAAGGTCGGTTACAAAGGAGGAGATATCCATATACGTATTGCCTAGCTTGCCTTCCACGCCAAGTAGAGTCCCATCCGGACACGGGACGAAGTCTTCAATCTTGTATCTTCACAATCCAATAGTCCGGCCAAAGGATATAGTCCGGCTGTTTGGAGACCCCTTAATCCAGGACTCCCTCAGTAGCCCCTGAACCAGGCTTCAATGACGATGAGTCCGGCGCGCAGTATTGTCTTCGGCATTGCAAGATGGGTTCCTTCTCTGAATACATCACGGAAGAATTTGAATACGAGGATAGTGTCCGACCCTGCAAAATAAGTTCCACATTCCACCGTAGAGAGAATAATATCTTCGCAGATCTAATTTGCTGGCTTGTTTTGGCAGCATGACGTTACGTCATGGCCCGGTGATTATTCGAATCGTTTCTTTTAACCAGCCCCGCACATAACACGAGGCAGTTTTTCGACACGTCTTATCAAAGCAGACATCGTGTCCCCTTATTACGGGATTCTCATCAATACGGGCGTGGGTAACCCAACCATGCCATCAATTGCGGCGCTTGGGGGATAAGCGAGTTTTACCAGGCAAGTGGGGATGCTTAGTTTCGTCCGCCCATATAAAGGGATAAGGATTCACCTTTCTATCCACGCCTTCTTCCTCCTTTGCTCATCCGTTCTCGCACACTCGAGCTCCAGCGCCCAAGTCCGCACTTCCCACCTCGACCTTCTCCAACCATGTCCGGAGTGGGAGGCAAGTGGATGGTCTCCTCCATCACGGAGGGAGACATCAAGAAACTGAGGAGATCCGGATACCTGCCCAACGACATCGCGCACCGGCTCCCAGATGAGGGGCAGCTCATCCCCACCCCCAGGCCCCATGAGAGGGTAGTATTCCTCACCCATTTCCTCTGTGGACTGGGATTCCCTCTCCATCCATTCGTCCGGGGGCTCATGTTCTATTACGGCCTGGATTTCCACGATCTGGCCCCGAACTTCGTCCTCAACATCTCAGCGTTTATCGTCCTGTTTGAGGCCTTCCTCCGCATCAAGCCCCACTTCGGCTTATGGATGAAGACCTTCAATGTCAAGCCGAAGGTAGTGGGCGGCCACCAGGCAGAGTGCGGATGCGCCATGGTGGGCAAGATGCCCAACATAACATGGCTCGAGGGCTCCTTTGTGGAAACCATGAAGGGGTGGCAATCGGGGTGGTTCTATATCACCGAGCCGCGCGACCCCGCATGAGTAGCGGCCCCCGAGTTCCGATCTGGCATCCCCATGCGGCTCACCTCCTGGAAAGAGAAGGGCCTGTCCTGGGGTAGTTCGAAAGAGTTGACTGGACTCAAAACATGTATTCAAAACATGGTGGACAAGAAGCTCAAGCTTGTCAACATAGTCCAGGTTATGCTCATCCGCCGGATACTCCCGTGCCAACAACGGGAGTTCACCTTGTGGGAGTTCAATCCGGCGCAGCATCGAACTCTGAACAGGCTCTTCGACACGACTCATGAAGACGCCTGGAGGGTGTTGTTCAAAAGTGCCGAGGTCCCTCCCCCTATTATTGAGGATCGCGGATTCAGCGCGAAGTGCCAAGCCAGTGTGGTAAGTTGTTTTACCTTTCACAGGATACTTATTTTTTATATAGATTGACTCTATGCGGGATCTAAACTCCCGTACCTTTGACAGGACTAGCAGAAGATGGCCGGACAGATCGACTGTCCGACTCCTTTGCCCGAAGGCCCCACAGACGCTCTTCTGGCGAAGATGTTGACTCCGGCCCCTTATAAGGTGCCGGAGAAGACCAAGAAGGCCAAGGGATCTCGAAAGAGTTCCCGACGCTAGGCGTCGTCGGACTCACCGTCCGATGACTCTGCGGCGCACTCTTCCACCGAAGACGAGGAAGAAGAAGAAGAAGAAGATGCTCCCCCACCGACTGGGGGAGACAGAAAAATGAAGGCCGCCCCAACTGGGGGGGCGAAGGGTCCAAGAAGGGAAGGACTCTCCTTCCGGACAGCTCCACCGCCGCCGACGAAGGCGAAGATGAGTGGTTGCCCAGGGCCAAGCCCCCGGGGAGATCGTAAGTATTCGGATACCAAAGTAACCCATAAGATTCCTTGGTCGCACTGCTCTCCCTAATCGCCGAACATAATTACGCACGCCGCCACGAGCCAATATCGAGGTATCATCGGACGGCTCCCTCGGCTCGTCGGACATGGATAGCAATCCAGTCCCGATCGCCACCTCCTCTCATCCTGCCGACGACGCCCAGGTGTTGTCTCGAGAGGCACTGGATCGAGGGGAGACAGTCCCGGAGGCGCCTCAAGGAGACCTTCCGGAATCCGAGAGCCGAGGGGACGGGGCCCCCGAGAGCTCCGAGTTCGGCCCTCAGCCGAACACCGTGCTGGACCCTCCAGTGGTTCCGGGCTCAAGCAGGCGGTCTCCTCCTAAGAGGGGCAAGACGCTTGTGCCGGTGACCTCTGTCCATCCAGAGGCACCGGACAATCTGCTGGAAGCGCTTCGCAGCGCTTCGATCAACGAGGAGCACCGCACTATCATGAGTGCGGTGATCCAGAAGGTTCAGTCTGCCAAGAGCGGATTGACTGAAGCATGTGCTAGCCTTCTAACGGGCTTTGAGGTAAGTGTTTTAAAATGTAGCAGAAATATTACCACATAGACAGTAGCCCCTGATGCTTTGTTCGGTGTTCACAAAGAAAAGCCGAACAGAGGATCAAATAATATCGCAGGAGTCTAATATAAGTATGTCAATATGCATATGCAGGCTTCTGGGGTATTGTTCGGTGTCCTCGATTGGCGCAGTTGGCTCCGAGCTAAGGGTCGGAGCTGATGCGGGTGCGGCCTCTGGGGTATTGTTCGGCGGCAGAGCTAGGTCATACCCATCGCGATAGTGCGGCACGCCCGGCTGTGGCTCAAATCAGTCGAAGATCAAGTCTCCGCGGATGTCGGCCGTGTAGTTCAAACTTACAAATCTGACCTGATGGCCAGGGGCGTAGCTTTCAATCTGCTCCAGATGGCCAAGCGAATTAGCCCACAGTGCAAAGCCGCCGAATATGAAGATCTGTCCGGGGAGAAAAGTCTCGCCCCAGACCGCATCGCTATTGATGATAGTAGGAGCCATCAAACCTAACGGCGACGACACAGAGGAACTCTCAATGAAAGCACCAATGTCAGTGTCAAACCCGGCGGATCTCGGGTAGGGGGTCCCGAACTGTGCGTCTAGGCCGGATGGTAACAGGAGGCAGGGGACACAATGTTTTACCCAGGTTCGGGCCCTCTTGATGGAGGTAAAACCCTACGTCCTGCTTGATTAATATTGATGATATGTGTAGTACAAGAGTAGATCTACCACGAGATCAGAGAGGCTAAACCCTAGAAGCTAGCCTATGGTATGATTGTATGTTGTCCTACGGACTAAAAACCCTTCGGTTTATATAGATACTGGAGAGGGTTAGGGTTACACAAGGTTGGTTACAAAGGAGGAGATATCCATATACGTATTGCCTAGCTTGCCTTCCACACCAAGTAGAGTCCCATCCGGACACGGGGCGAAGTCTTCAATCTTGTATCTTCACAGTCCAACAATCCGGCCAAAGGATATAGTCCGGCTGTCTGGAGACCCCCTAATCCAGGACTCCCTCATAAACCATACCTAAATTATGGGGGAACCAATCTTTGCTCTGATTTTGTACATAATAGCATATGTAGTCGTGTACAAAATAGATTCAAATTTAGCTCCACCATTCCAAAATAATCGTAGTTATAGGATTTTCAATTGTCAAAATTTCAAAAAATAAGCGGATAATTTAATGAGGTTTTCAAACATACAAGGTCAAATATAACATTGTCTATTTAGGTCAATCCTCATAGTTCAAGAGTACTCTAAACGTGAATGCTTGTGTTTCAGAATTTCGAACGAAGCGCCAAAAGAGCCTCTACTCACCTGAAACCGTGTGAGACCAATGTTTGGTAGTACAAGGAAATTACTTTTCTAATAACTCCGATCCGTGAAACCTACCGGCCCAACGTGCAAAGGTCTAAACCGGGGTAGGTTTGTAGCTTCATCTCGACGCCACGCAACCGCATCCGAAAAACATTCATACACAATGGCCGCCTAAGCACACATGCGCGCGGCCGAAATCGCTCCCGCCCACTATTTGGGACACCTGGGATTACCATCCTACCCCCTACCCGCAGTAGGTCCGAAATTTAAGGGGGGGCAAAGTTTGTACTTTCCCCAAATTTCAAACAAGCGCGTCCCATCTTCTGTTCAAAAAAGCCAAAAACAAGCGCATCCCAGACCGAAACATGGTTCCCCCCCACCCGTCTGATTCCCCATTCGTACTCTGTGGGCGCCAAAACTACCTCTCCACCAGCCGCGAAACCCTGGCGTCCTCCGTCCACCACCCCATCCCACCCATCAACCGCTGCCCTCCTCCATCACGCCGGAGCTGATACCCCGACGTCGTCGTCCACCGCAACATCAACCGCAATGCCCTCCACGGCTAGTAGTTGAAGCCGAGGTCGAGCCGTCCGTACCCGAGCTAGTTCAACCACGCCGTCCTGCGCCTCACCGCTGTCGCTCCAACTTCGCCACCCTCCACCACACCGGAGCTGTTCCTGCTACGCCGTCCTTCGTCGCCTCGGATCTGCTTCCCCTCCGCTGACATACGGCCACGGCAACACAGTCAACAGTTTGGCCATGGGTCCGTCCAAGCCTGCACCCTCCAGAACATCGGTTTCCCCGGTAAAAAGAAGAAGATCGGCGCGACATGTGGAGGTGACCACACCGGCAACCGAAAAAAGTACTCCTCTTCCCTTATTCGTGCAAATCTTACGTCTCTGCTTGCACGGTATTCATCCCACAGAAGACACTAGTTGACCGCTTCTTCTTGATACTAGATGTTCCTAGTAACTCGCGATGCACAAGGTTTCTCCTCATATACTATTTCACCTTAGCTATAGGTCCGTCGCCCCCCTGAATTTCAATTTCTGGCCAGTAGATTCCCAATTAACAGAAGCATTCCCTGGTGTAACAGGCGCTAGTACGCCTATTACGCTGGGGAAGCAGCGCCTTGGTGTTTATCTTAGGGGCGTGTGCGTCCTAGAGCTACTGGCGCCCGATCTGGAGGTCGGCCGGGATTAAAGGGATGGCCTAGGGGTGCTGCCAAGCATGGCGGTGGTGTGAGGTCGATGGGAGGGCGGGGCGGCGGAGGTAGGGGTCTGGGCTGGTGGTCGCTGGTGGTTCGAGAAAGATCGTCAACAGTGACTGGCGGGAGGTAGACAAAGGCCACCTGCCTGTTCCTTATAGATCGGACGGTTCATTAAAAAAATCGACTGACCTATTTATTTTCAGTCGACTATTATCTTAGATATGACCACATGTGGTGGTGTGCTGGAGGAGTACCTGCATTTCCTGTGCTCATATATTACAAAATCATACGGAGTAGAATCTAATTTTGTTTGCCATGCAATGTTGTAGAGCTATCATATGTCTCCTATCATTTATTTTTCAGCCACCTGCTATCTGCTACTTTTACAGTGCACTAGTCATGCACACACTTCACCCTTACTCTCACTATTGTGTTTTTATGCAAGGGTATTTCAGACTCTACTGCCATGAGAGAAGCCAAAAAGAAAAGAGAGAAGTCACTCCAGCTTCGTATGTGGGTAGGCAAGACACGTTGCAGCGCTATAAAGGGTGCAGCGTCAACAGATGGAGATGGTAAACGTAGCTCTGGAGTTGATGACCTCGCTCGCAATGAACCACCATCCCAGGTGCTTGCTTTAACTTCACGGTGTCATATGTGGTGGCATGTTCCATATGGTGTCTAGCTTGTATTCGAAAGGCCGAAGTCGGTAAGATAAGGAAAGATATTTTTTTACATGAACCACCATCCCGTGAGCACCAGAAGACAAATAGCTAGTTAGGGCACTGGCCGAGCCAGTGACAAGCCCAGCAAAGATAGGCATCACATCGAAGCCAACTAAAAAGCTGCGATGGTGGCGAAGCAGCCCGCCTCCCACCAGGCTCTCAGGTCCTAAATGATCATGCTCACCACTCCAGTCGAATGTCTAGCTTGTATTGCTTCCAATTTGGTTAAATTGCATCTGCTTAGCTTACACATTATACCTTTGAATATGACATGCCTTTCTGTTTTTTGGTACATACTAGTACATCTGTGTATTAACCATGTTCTTACATCAAACTAATGTTCTTGTGTATCCCTCATCAATCACTTATGACGAGGCAGGCAGGCAAGGGGACTACTCCTCATTTAAAGAATGCAGTGTCAGCCTCCCGACATGATTCTCAAGAAACAGAAATGCTAGATGAAGATAGTGAACGTAGCTCTGTAGTTGATTACAGCATTTCCCCTACACTAGCATCACAGGTGCTTGCTCTAACTTGGCAGCGTGATATGTGGTTGCGTGTTGCATATGGTGTCTAGATTGTAATTCTTCCAATCTGGTTAAACTGCATGTGCTAGTCTGCTTAGCTTATACATTATACCTGTTAATGTGACATGGCTTCCTGTATTTAGTACATAGTACATCTATCTATTAAGCATGTCCTTACATAAAACTATTGTTTTTTTGTATCCCGCATCAATCAACATGACAAGACACCTTTAGTATATGCAGTGCGATATTAGTTGCATCTTTCATATGATTTATAGCATGCGCTGCTTCTAATTTGTTGAAATTCCATTTATGATGGGACGCTTTTAACTTGGCAGAGTCATATTGGTTGCATGTTTCATGTGGTGTCTAGCTTGCATTGCTTCTTATTTGCTGGAATGGTTTCTGCTTAGTTTACACAAACAGTTGTGAACATGCCATGTCGTCCTGTTTTTCGTACATATTCCATCCTGGTATCATGTGTTTGCCTTACATCAAAGTAGTGATTGTCAGTATCATGCATGAAGTCTGAAGAGAGAATTTTATTGCTTTTTCTTGTCGATTTTACTTGACAATTCAAAATCAATAAAGCGGAAGGAAGTTAGCAAGGCAGCGGATAAAGGTGCTCCTTCCGAACGGAGGGCCTCTACAGTTTCTACTCCTCCACACCCCCAAGATGATTTCCAAGACAACACATGCATAGACACTCAACAAAGTTGTGTTTATGATGAGCACGTCTCCCCTAGTGCAGCATCACCGGTGCTCCCTCTAACTTGGCACTGTTATATGTGGTTGCATGTTATGTGTGATGTCTAGCTTGTATTGCTTCTAATTTTGTTGAATTCCATCTGCTTACTTTACACATTATACTTGAATAAGACACGTGTTCCTGTTTCTAGAACATACAATATCTGTCTATCACACCATGTTCTTACATCAAATTACTACTGTTGTGTAACCTGCAACAATCACTTATCATAAGACACATTTGACTTCGGAGTGTGATATAGGTTACATCTCACATTCTTTTCTAGCTTGTACTACTAATTTGTTGAAATGGCACTTATGACGAGACAGATTTAACTTGGTAGAGTGATATTCTTTGCATATTTCATATGGTGTATAGCTTTCATTGCTTCTAATTTGTTGAAATTCCTTCTCCTTAGTTTACACATCATAAGCTGTGAATATGCAATGGCACTAATGACGAGAGACCTCTAACATGGTAGTGTGATGTTGTTTGCATCTTGCATATGATTTATTTCTTGTACTGCTTCACATTTGTTTAAACGCCATTTATGATGAGACACTGTTAACTTGGCAGAGCGATATTTGTAGCATCTTTCATATGGTGTCTACCTTCCATTGCATTGCTTCTAATTTGGTGAAATGTCTTCTTCTTAGTTTACACATCATAGTTCTCGTTATCTCTTCCGTCCTGTTTTTCATACATATTACATCCTCCTATCATGTGGTTGTCTAACATCAAAGTTCAGTTCGTCTGCATCACGCATCAATTTGTTCTGAAGAACTAAATTGTTATTCATTTTTCTTGTCGGCTTGACTTAACATGGCACAGAGAAAGAGGAAGAAACACAGAATGGCAGGAAATGAGAAGCAGATGAATCCTGCAGATTCTGCTAGTACTGATGGTGCAATAGAAGGTCAAAGTCCAGCGGAAAATTCTACAAACACGGCATCCCATGCTGCATGAGTTGCAAAAAAAGCCAAACAGAAACAAATAGCTGCCACCAAACAAGCAGAGACAGCCCTAGTTCTTGCAACACCTACCACAGTACTACCAGCTACATGACTTACTCGTGCATTAACTGAGCTAGTAGCACATTCCCAAGCTCCCTTGCCACCTGACACTACTTCCCAAGCACTATTGACACAAGACGAGTTGGCAATATCAGATGAACCTTGTGAGCTTCAACAGCAAGAAGGTAGTTGCTGGAGTCAAGTTATAGTTGCATGCTTCTTTATATGTAGTCTCACAGTTTGATGTACACTAACACTTCCTATGTTCGTTGTTGGACTAGCACCTAGGCGCAAGAGGAAACAAACATCAGGGATAATGCTCGATAGGTTAACTAAATCTAGAGGAGGAAGAATGGAGATCCGTTTTGAGGCAGGTTTAAAAAGGCCACGTGATGCTACAGAGTCAGCCAAGTTAGTATCAGAGGCAGCGGTTGCCGTTAGGTGTCATGTACGTATCCTCCCAACATGGATTCAGTACAGGAATGACAAAGACGAAACCCAGTTCAACACCTTCCTCGACCATTTATCTGTAAGTATGGTTATGTATGGAAACTAGTAATATCGTCTTGCTCTGTCCCATACTTTCTAGGTTGCTGATAATGAGACTCCCATAATTTTCAACAGATGAGGTTCAAGTTGGATAGCCAAGATGATGCAACCAGACAAGCTTGCACCCATGTTTTCAAGTCTGCTCTGCGATAGTATCGGTATAACTTGAGGAAAACTCACTTTGAAGGCAAGGCTAACAGTGAACTTTCCCAAACATCTCCAGTGGAAAATATATCGGATGAAGACTGGAGGGGCCTTGTTAAACACTGGTCTGATCCGAAGTATCAGGTACATTATATATATGTGATCAGATCACATGTTGAAGTCCTATTTACGCATGTGCCACACAAATCTATCTTCTTGTAGGTGAACTGTTCAAAGAACAAGGCCAACCGTACGAAAGTGAAATTCCAACAGACGACAGGATCTCGTAGCTATATTGCACACTGCAAGGCTCTTGTAATTAGCTGCTGTTTCACTCTTTTCGTTGTACCATATTATCAGATCTATATTGACTTGTTCGAAATGCAGAGGAAAGCCCGCAAGGACCAAAAAGTACCTGAACCAAATGCTATGGAAATCTTCAAGGACTGTCACACCAGCAAGAAGAAGGGCATGACTACACCGGTCAAAGCTGCTGTTGTAAGTCCTTAATCCTCATTCCTTTTAACTACTACTTACTCTGACTTGTGCCTTGAACTGCATGGTTTGCAGCCAATGCCTATTACTCTTTTCAATTTTATACACAATTGTCTTAGTGTATCATTGCACCTTACAAGGTTTAAAATAAAGGAGTGATGTTCCTTTGATCTTGACCCATAATCTAGTTCCGTGCTGGACTTGCCCACACAACGTTACAATTGCCTGTTTGTCTGTTCTCAGTTGTTTTGTGATATGAATGATGTCATACTATGCTTACCGTATTATAAACTTCGTCTCTTTATCCTTAGCCCTCAATATAATGTGAAGAAATAGACAATACATTAGCAATGGTACATGGTCATATGTTTGGAACCTGGTTTTATTATGTACTTTGCAATAAAATACAACTAATATTTTACATGGGTTCACCAGAATAAGTTCTGTATATAGACCAAAGCTATTTTGTTTGGTTTTGTTGCCTCCTTAATATCTTCTGTTCTGGTACTACTAATGTAAAACCTCAACTTTTCAGCAAGCTATGGAAAAAATGGTGGAACCGCCACCTTCTAAAGGTGGCGAGGCAACTATAACCGCAATGTCATCTCTTGTTGTAGTGGGTCGGTACCTATCCACTAACAGTGCCAAAAGCACGTTCTTCCGTAATACTGGGTTGGTTGTTAAGGCAATATCGTCCAAACTGCCTCATGATCAAGATATGCAAGCTCAAAGCAATGTTGTATCTGCACTCCAGACACAAGTCCATTCCCTAACAGAGACCCTTTCTGAAACAAGGAGAAACATTGCTCAATGTAGTCAAGATATGCATGGTTTTGAAACCAGACTATCAGACATTTACTATGTTGTTCAGGAGCCTAGGGGAAATGAAGGCGAGGGTTATGGTGCTCCATCGGACAATACAACATGAAAATGTAACAGTCGGGTCAAATGAACTGAGCTTCTGAACTTCTGGTGGTGCATTTATCTGCTAGACTGTTAAGTTTTATGCCAACCTTCCTTTTGTCATATAGTTGTAATTTGTTTTGGTGCGATACAAAATTTATTCTTAACATGCAGCCACCGGCAGAAGAAAACAGCAAGCCATTTTTGTATAGTGTAGGGTGTTCCCTATATTTGCACTGGTGGTGATTTTGATGCCGAGTGGATGTAATCTGTGCAATCGCCCTAATAGCCTAGCGTTAGTTTTGGCCTTATTTATTTCCTAGTCTTCTTTTTCCCTGGTTTGCTAGTGGCCGCAACTACCATGGGCCATATACGGGCCGTAGGATCCATGGGTCTCCTACGGGCCGTCAATAAATGGGCCTGTAATCGGTGGGCCTCGGGCCGTCAGATAAATGGGTCTACATGGGCCGTAATCGGGCATAATTAGTATCAGCCCACCACGGTAATAGGCCGTTAACAGGCCGTAGGACAGCAAAGGCTTAATTCTATCACAGGCATAACGAGTCGTTAATGGGCCAGAATATAGGACGGGCTGGAAACGGCGCAACGGGTTCACAGGCCAGAAACGGGCCGACTCTTGCCATGGGCCGAATTTGGCCCATTAGGGTAACAGGTCAGTAATGAGCCGACTCTTGTCATGGGCCGAATTTGGCCCATTGGGGGAACAGGCCAGTAACGGGCTGACTCTTGCCATGGGCCGAATTTGGCCCATTAGGGGAATAGGCCAGTAACAGGCCGGAAGTAATTGAGGGCCGAAAAGGAGCCCAAGAACGTATGGGCCGTCAATAGGCTGAAAGCTAACACGGGCTGGAAACGGCCCATGTAAATCACGGGCCGTTAACGGGTATAAAGAAAATTACTGTTCATTATGGGCTAGAGTCACCGTGGGCCTGTAAAGGGCCGAAAGATACGAAGGCCTCATATGGGCCGAAAGACGTCGTGGGCCATACATGGGCCGAAAGTGAAATGGGCTGGTGTTATATTCGACGGCCCACATGACGTTGTTGGGCCGGTTTCCTTTAGGGCCTAACGGGCCGTGAGTTAACGGGCTGTAAAATGGGTTATTTGCGAAGAGACCTTTAACAGGCTTTTCATGGGCCAGCCCGTTAACTTTTGACCAAGTCAAACGGGCCGGCTTTGTAAGCTAAATGGGCCAGTGGTGGGCCGTGGCACGTGTCGACATATCATAGGCGCCTATCTGACCCACTGACGAGCTGACACGTGTTTTGTCCGGCCAATAAGAATTTTACACGTGGAAATTTCCCATTGGTCGGAGCTGTTAACGGGTTATCGGATCCAAACCCCAACCCGATAGCTTAACGGCGTTCCGTTACGGTGGATGCCATGTGTCGGTCACCCTTGACGAAAGCACTTCTGTGACGCGTGATTTATCGTCATGGAAGTGGACACTTCCGTGATGATAATTTTGGTAATGTCATGGAACACTTCGACGACAACACGAGTATGACTATCTTGATTCTGTCATAAAATCGTCATGGATGTACATGCATGACAAAAAATGCGACCTACTGTGACAAACACGTATCATCACGAAAGTGTATTTTTTTGTAGTGTCTTCTTGTTGATAGTGTCATTGACAGAGTACTTCAATCACTACCACCAAGCTACAAGAGCTTCGTGATGAACTACAATATGCAAGGGATGAATAAAACAATTTCGAGCTCTTCGCAATGCTAAAGGCAGCGGAGGTAGAAATCAAGAAGGAGCATCAAGTGTTGATGGTCAACAAGACCACCAGTTTCAAGAAAAAGGGTAAAGGGAATTAGAAGGGGAACTTCAAGAAGAACAGTAAACAAGTTGCTGCTCAGGAGAAGAAACCCAAGTCTGGACCTAAGCCTGAGACTGAGTGCTTCTACTGCAAATAGACTGGTCACTGGAAGCGGAACTGCCCCAAGTATTTGGCGGATAAGAAGGATGGCAAGGTGAACAAAGGTATATGTGATATACATGTTATTGATGTGTACCTTCCAGAGCTCGCAATAGCACCTGGGTATTTGATACTGGTTCTGTTGCTGATATTTGCAACTCGAAACAGGGACTACGTATTAACCGAAGACTGGCTAAGGACAAGGTGATAGTGCATGTGGGAAATGACTCCAAAGTCGATGTGATTGCCGTCGGCATGCTACCTCTACATCTACCTTCGGGGTTAGTTTTAGACCTAAAAAATTGTTATTTGGTGCTAGTGTTAAGCATGAACATTATATCTGGATCTTGTTTGATGCGAGACAGTTATTCACTTAAATCTGAGAATAATGGTTGTTCTATTTACATGAGTAACATCTTTTATGGTCATGCACCCTTGAAGAGTGTTCTATTTTTGTTGAATCTCGATAGTAGTGATACACATATTCATAATGTTGAAGCCAAAAGATGCAGAGTTGATAATGATAGTGCAACTTATTTGTGGCATTGCCGTTTGGGTCATATTGGTGTAAAGCGCATGAAGAAACTCCATACTGATGGACTTTTGGAATCACTTGATTATGAATCACTTGGTACTTGCGAACCGTGCCTCATGGGCAAGATGACTAAAACGCCGTTCTCCAGAACTATGGAGCAAGCAACAGATTTGCTGGAAATCATACATACTGATGTATGCGGTCCGATGAATATTGAGGCTCACGGCGGGTATCGTTATTTTCTCACCTTCATAGATGATTTGAGCAGATATGGGTATATCTACTTAATGAAACATAGTCTGAAACATTTGAAAAGTTCAAGAATTTCAGAGTGAAGTGGAAAATCATCATAACAAGAAAATAAAGTTTCTACAATCTGATCGTGGAGGAGAATATTTGAGTATGATTTTGGTCTACATTTGAAACAATGCGGAATAGTTTCGCAACTCACGCCACCTAGAACACCACAACATAATGGTGTGTCCGAACGTTGTAATCGTACTTTACTAGATATGGTGCGATCTATGATGTCTCTTACTGATTTACCGCTATCATTTTGGGGTTATGCTTTAGAGACGACTGCATTCACGTTAGATAGGGCACCATCAAAATCCGTTGAGATGACACCTTATGAACTATGGTTTAGAAAGAAACCAAAGTTGCCGTTTCTTAAAGTTTGGGGTTGCGATGCTTATGTGAAAAAGCTTCAACCTGATAAGCTCGAACCCAAATCAGAGAAATGTGTCTTCATAGGATACCCAAAGGAAACTGTTGGGTACACCTTCTATAACAGATCCGAAGGCAAGACATTCGTTGCTAAGAATGGATCCTTTCTAGAGAAGGAGTTTCTCTCGAAAGAAGTGAGTGGAGGAAAGTAGAAATTGATGAGGTAACTATACCTGCTCCCTTATTAGAAAGTAGTTCGTCACAGAAACCGGTTCCTGTGACACCTACACCAATTAGTGAGGAAGCTAATGATGATGATCATGAAACATCAGATCAAGTTACTACCGAACCTCATAGGTCAACCAGAGTAAGATCCGCACCAGAGTGGTATGGTAATCCTGTTCTGGAGGTCATGTTGCTAGACCATGACGAACCTACGAACTATGAGGAAGCGATGATGATCCCAGATTCCGCAAAATGGCTTGAGGCCATGAAATATGAGATGGGATCCATGTATGAACAAAGTGTGGACTTTGGTTGACTTGCCCGATGATCGGCAAGCCATCGAGAATAAATGGATCTTCAAGAAGAAGACATACGCTGATGGTAATGTTACTGTCTACAAAGCTCAACTTGTTGCGAAAGGTTTTCGACAAGTTCAAGGAGTTGACTATGATGAGACCTTCTCACCAGTAGCGATGCTTAAGTCCGTCCGAATCATGTTAGCTATTGCCGCATTTTATGATTATGAAATTTGGCAAATGGATGTAAAGACTGCATTCCTGAATGGATTTCTGGAAGAAGAGTTGTATATGATGCCACCTGAAGGTTTTATCGATCCAAAAGGTGCCAACAAAGTATGCAAGCTCCAGCGATCCATTTATGGACTGGTGCAAGCATCTCGGAGTTGGAATAAACGCTTTGATAGTGTGATCAAAGCATATGGTTTTATACATACTTTTGGAGAAGCATGTATTTACAAGAAAGTGAGTGGCAGCTCTGTAGCATTTCTAATATTATATGTGGATGACATATTGTTGATTGGAAATGATATAGAATTTCTGGTAGCACAAAAGGATACTTGAATAAGAGTTTTTCAATGAAGGACCTCGGTGAAGCTGCTTACATATTGGGCATCAAGATCTATAGAGATAGATCAAGACACTTAATTGGACTTTCACAAAGCACATACCTTGACAAAGTTTTGAAGAAGTTCAAAATGGATCAGGCAAAGAAAGGGTTCTTGCCTATATTACAAGCTGTGAAGTTGTGTAAGACTCGATGCCCGACCACTGCAGAAGATAGAGAGAAAATGAAAGATGTTCCCTATGCTTCAGCCATAGGCTCTATCATGTATGCAATGTTGTGTACTAGACCTGATGTGTGCCTTGCTATTAGTTTAGTAGGGAGGTACAAAAGTAATCTAGGAGTGGATCACTGGAGAGCGGTCAAGAACATCCTGAAATACCTGAAAAGGACTAAGGATATGTTTCTTGTTTATGGAGGTGACAAAGAGCTCATCGTAAATGGTTACGTTGATGCAAGCTTTGACACTAATCCGGACGATTGTAAATCGCAAACCGGATAGGTGTTTATATTGAACGGTGGAGCTTTCAGTTGGAGCAGTTCTAAACAGAGCGTCGTGGCGGGATCTACATGTGAAGCGGAGTACATTGCTGCTTCGGAAGCAACGAATGAAGGAGTCGGATGAAGGAGTTCATATCCGATCTAGGTGTCATACCTAGTGCATCGGGTCCAATAAATCTTTTGTGACAATACTGGTGCAATTGCCTTGGCAAAGGAATCCAGATTTCACAAAAGAACCAAACACATCAAGAGACGCTTCAACTCCATCCGGGATCAAATCTAGGTGAGAGACATAGAGATTTGCAAAATACATACGGATCTGAATGTTGCAGAACCATTGACTAAGCCTCTTCCACGAGCAAAACATGATCAACACCAAGGCTCCATGGGTGTTAGAATCATTACTGTGTAATCTAGATTATTGACTCTAATGCAAGTGGGAGACTGAAGGAAATATGCCCTAGAGGCAATAATAAAGTTATTATTTATTTCCTTATATCATGATAAATGTTTATTATTCATGCTAGAATTGTATTAACCGGAAACATAATACATGTGTGAATACATATACAAACAGAGTGTCACCAGTATGCCTCTACTTGACTAGCTCCTTGATCAAACATGGTTATGTTTCCTAGCCATAGACATGAGTTGTCATTTGATTAATGGGATCACATCATTAGGAGAATGATGTGATTGACTTGACCCATTCCGTTAGCTTAGCACTTGATCGTTTAGTTTGTTGCTATTGCTTTCTTCATGACTTATACATGTTCCTATGACTATGAGATTATGCAACTCCTGTTTACCGGAGAACACTTTGTGTGCTACCAAATGTCACAACATAACTGGGTGATTATAAAGGTGCTCTACAGGTGTCTCCGAAGGTACTTGTTTAGCTGGCGTATTTCGAGATTAGGATTTGCCACTCCGATTGTCGGAGAGGTATCTCTGGGCCCTCTTGGTAATGCACATCACTATAAGCCTTGCAAGCAATGTGACTAATGAGTTAGTTGTGGGATGATGCATTACGAAATGAGTAAAGAGACTTGCCGGTAACGAGATTGAACTAGGTATTAAGATACTGACGATCGAATCTCGGGCAACATACAGATGACAAAGGGAACAACATATCTTGTTATGTGGTTTGACCGATAAAGATCTTCGTAGAATGTGTAGGAGTCAATATGAGCATCCAGGTTCCGCTATTGGTTATTGACCGGAGACATGTCTCGGTCATGTCTACATAGTTCTCGAACCCGTAGGGTCCGCACGCTTAAAGTTTGATGACAATCGGTATTATGAGTTTTTGAGTTTTGATGTACCGAAGGTAGTTCGGAGTCCCGGATATGATCATGGACATGAAGAGGAGTCTCGAAATGGTCGAGACATAAAGATCGATATATTGGACGACTATATTCAGACACCAGAAGTGTTCTGAGTGGTTTCGGATAAAAACCAGAGTACTGGGGGGTTACCGGAACCCCCCGGGGAGTTAATTGGGCCTCATGGGCCTTAGTGGGAGAAGAGGAGGGCAGCCAGGGCATCTGCGCCCCTCCCCCTCTAGTCCGAATTGGACAAGGAGGGGGGCAGCGCCCCCCTTTTTTGTTCTCCTCCTCTCTCTCCCTTCCTTCCCTCTCCTACTCCAACAAGGAAAAGGAGGAGTCCTACTCCCGGTGGGAGTAGGACTCCCCTCCTGGCGCGCCCTCCTCCTGGCCGGCCGCCTCCCCCCTTGCTCCTTTATATATGGGGGCAGGGGGCACCCTAGAACACACAAGTTGATTTATTGATCTATTCCAGCCGTGTGCGGTGCCCCCCTCCACCATATTCCACCTCGGTTATATCGTAGCGGTGCTTAGGCGAAGCCCTGCATCGGTAGCAACATCATCACCATCACCACACCGTCGTGCTGATGAAACTCTCCTGTGAAGCTTTGCTGGATCGGAGCTCGTGGGATGTCATTGAGTTGAACGTGTGCAGAACTTGGAGGTGCCGTGCGTTCAGTACTTGGATCGGTCGGATCGTGAAGACGTACGACTACATCAACCGCGTTCTGCTAACGCTTCCGCATTCGGTCTATGAGGGTACGTGGACACACTCTCCCCTCTCATTGCTATGCATCACCGTGATCCTGTGTGTGCCTAGGAAATTTTTTGAAATTACTACGTTCCCCAACAGCCAATGCCCCCAAGGGCATCATACCACTTCGGGCCCTTCTAGGTGCACCAAGAGGAGTATGGATCACTCGCTTGTGGGGGAACGATGGGAGGCATGTCCACGAGGATGCACTCCTAGTAACCCTACCTAATAGGGTTCGCTGAGCACGCCTCTTGGGTTGTCCGATAGAAGATCTCTAGTGGCTCCACTGGAAGCCTCACATGCATCACTGCCTCGTGCTCTGTGGGGGTGGCGCCATGGACGATGCAGATCGCTGGGAAGTAGAGCTCGGTCGCCTCTTGTCGCTCCAGCTCGTGGATCTCCGTTTTCATTGGCTTGTCGAGTGAGGGCGTAGCCCGAGCATGCTCCCGGGCTTCTTAGAGCTCCTTCCATGCAAAAAAAACTAGGATCGGGCAGCATCGCGCGAGCGTTCTGCCCTTTCGTACCACTGCGACCCTAGGGGCCGTTCTCGCCACCACATCGTGGTTCAGCAGGCCCGATAGGCGTCATCGTTGCCAAGTACAATGCCACGCAGACCTGATGAGGGGGCTTCGCCACCTTGGATGGTGCTTGACGGACTTGGGAGGATGAGTCCATCTCTTCAAAAATGGTGGGAGTGGAGGGGCGATGGAGGAAGCAGCTGCAAGACGCGGGAGTTGCTGCAGTGTTGGGTGCCATGAGAATGGAGAAGGAGGAAGGAAGCTTGAGGGAGGAGAAGCACTAGGTTGAGTGAGAGAAGCCTCACATGCTTCCCTCTTATACCAGCCGGAGGGCGCTCGCAATTGCATGGCTGGTAATGGCGGGGTGTGGTTCCCCGCGCCATACCACTGGGCGACGGGACGACTGTTGGAGATATGCCCTAGAGGTAATCATGTATGATGATACTTCCTATGTGTTTATGAATAAATATAGTCCTTGGACATTATCAATGATGTGTATCAACAAGTACATGACTTGTTTTTGGGACTACAATTGTATAAGGACTATCCAAAAAAGTCCCTAGTCGAAAGGGTTGTGTGCACGCGCAACCAACTAGACTAGCGTATCACACGGTGGATGGCTCGGTCGCAATAGCCATGGAGCATTGGATGCTAGCCATATAATATGGACTCATAAGGATCTGGTCAGATTCGACATAGTTGGATCCAAGTCCAGATAAGGTCCGAGTCGGACAGACCCGACTATGAGATGCAGTGATAGGTCATCTGTGAGTCCTGAGTACAACATATGTTCTATACCCTAAGACCTGAGCTGGCGCATGTACTTGGGATGGTGGCATACCTGCTTTGGGCTGACCAAATGCTACTCTGTAACTGGGTAGTTATAAAGGTAGGCTTCGGGATTGTCTAGACCCATCTTGCTAGACATCGTCGATCAAGATGGGATTTTCCCCTCCGATCAGGAGAGATAAACTTTGGGCCCTCGTGTGATCCGACCAAGATAAGCATGGCCATGCAACAAGGATTATGAGATAATCCGTTTTGTGGTCGGCATCTGTAACATCCCAAATTTTCAATTTGGAATGTTATACATAGATCATTCATGCATATCATATTTTACTACATTTTTGCTTTTCGACCCTCGAAATTCTAAGCAACTCAAGGACCCACAGAGAGAGTTGGGGATTTCATGTTTTTCATATTTGAATTTTATCAAATGTCGAAACAAGGATCACTTTGGTTTTAATTATTTTTCTCTCCGGAAAATATTTCATATTAAAATATATGAGAGGAGATAATATGACTTCTCCAAAATAAAGGGAATATTGGAGGAAAAATATTAAAAATCAAATGAATATTTATTTTGGACTTTTGTTGCTATTTTAATTTGAATTAGGAAAAAATATTTGCTTTTCAAAATTGCATTAGAGGCCCAAATAAATGTTCTCTTTGTCCGGAATATTATTAGAAGACCGTGAAAATTTATTTCAGGATTTTTGGACTCCATTTAGTATTTTGTTTATTTTTTTCCGTGTCAGGATATTTAAAAAATGCACCGACCTAACCGGGCCGTACCCGAGCCGGAGTCCTCCGGCCAGGGCTTTATAAGCCGCCAGCCCGTGACCCCGAGGCCCAAGCTGCCGCCCCGCGCCCTAACCCTAGCGTCGCGCCGCTCCCCGATCCGCCGTCGTCGCGCCGCCGCCGACGCCACCGCCATCCGCCGTCGCCGCCTCGCGCCCCCGCCGTCCGCTGTCACCGCCGCCGAGGTAGCCACCGCCACCGCCGTCCGATTTTTCTCGAGAAAAATCGACGGTTTTTTTCTTTCGAAACCCTAGATCTAGATTTTTCATTTAGATCGGTTTTTCTTTGGTTTAGTTAAATAGCGAACGTTTGTCCGTACGTTCGTTTTAATGAACGTTGTTCGTCAGTTAACCGCGGACAGCGAACGTTTGTTCGTTAGCCTGTTCGTCTCATTTTATTTCCCAGGGCTTTTCCGCGATTATTTTCGATCGCATTTCTGCCCTAATCTTCGTTTTAGTTTATCTTTTCGCTCGGTTATCCAAATCGGATGAAACAAGCGCCTAGATCTTCATCTCGAAGCCCTCTTTCTGTTTAACCAACTTGAACAAGATTTTGGTACTGTAAAATTTGACTTCAATCCAGGTTAGCAAACGGATCTTGTTTCTTTCGTAGTTCGTTGCTCCGTTTGATTTGATTCTTTTTGCAAATCGAATCTCTTCAGTTGATTTTTTAGATTCGATCTTCTTATTTGAGTTTTACCTGTGCATTTTTGCTTGATTGCTTATGTATACTATTGTTTGTTGCGATAGAATTCCCGGAGTGCGAAGCGTGCTACTACGAGTCTCTAGGATTTGCACAACGTCAGCAAGGCAAGTAACACTTTGATATAACTTCTCATACCCAGTTTTTATGCATTAGTTTCAATCCTCAAACATTACGTGATTAGGTTGTGATTAACATGTGGGTTTTGGGAAGTAGATGATGAGGTAGAACCTATTACCCTTTTTATTATCAAACCCTTGGGAGTTACTTCTACGTTATGCTTAAATTGCCATGATATGCTCGTAGACGTGGATTGGGTTTGAGTGTATTCATGACAGATGTGAGTCTTTAATTTATGGTTCAACTTAAGGTGGCAACTTTAATACACATCTGGGTGGATTGTTGGTTTGGGCACCTAGGGATATACTAGTGTTGTCCTAGGAGATCCCGGGGTTATACCGTGTGATCCTCCTATGGTCCGCCACCCAGGCTCAAAAGGATCATAAGATTTTTCAGGCTAGAAACTTCTGTGTGCAGCCACAAGCTATTATGGGCTCTAGCATAGTGGAGTAAGTTGCATGACCTCTTCCAGTGGTAGGCTAGTAGATGTAGGGGATGTAGGTTGGTACTGTCTACCCGGGGTTAGAGTTAATGCTTCTGAAAGACTGTGTCTCGGTCACCCGTTTCACAAACACCATGTATTGCGAGAAATCCAATGGAGGAGATCAAATCTTGTGGGGAAAAGTGCGCAAACCTCTACAGAGTATACAAACTAATCATGATTAGCCGTGTCCCCGGTTATGGACATCTTGAGTATCTGGTACTTGAATTATTGATTTGATCTCATCACTCTAAATTAATCTGTGGGGTTGATAATTATTTTAATTGGGATTGAGATGGGGGTACCATTCTCAATGTTTCAACTATCATGATAGTTAAATAAAATATATTCCTTTGTAGTAGGGAAAAATTGGCTTTTCGCAAAAACATTGTAACCATAGAGCCTCCACCAGCCAAATATGCATATAGTGGTAGCCATTATCTGTTCATTGCTCTACTGTGTTACATTGCCATCATATTCCTTGTGTTGACCCATTTCGGGCTGCAACACATTGATGTCTACTACACAACCTTCTTCTTGTAGACGTTGTTGGGCCTCCAAGTGCAGAGGTTTGTAGGACAGTAGCAAATTTCCCTCAAGTGGATGACCTAAGGTTTATCAATCCGTAGGAGGCGTAGGATGAAGATGGTCTCTCTCAAGCAACCCTGCAACCAAATAACAAAGAGTCTCTTGTGTCCCCAACACACCCAATACAATGGTAAATTGTATAGGTGCACTAGTTCGGCGAAGAGATGGTGATACAAGTGCAATATGGATGGTAGATAAAGGTATTTGTAATCTGAAATTATAAAAACAGCAAGGTAACTAATGATAAAAGTGAGCGTAAATGGTATTGCAATGCGTGGAAATAAGGCCTAGGGTTCATACTTTCGCTAGTGTAAGTTCCCTCAGCAATGATAACATAATTGGATCACATAACTATCCCTCAACATGCAACAAAGAGTCACTCCAAAGTCACTGATAGCGGAGAACAAACAAAGAGATTATGGTAGGGTATGAAACCACCTCAAAGTTATTCTTTCCAATCAATCCGTTGGGCTATTCCTATAAGTGTCACAAACAGCCCTAGAGTTCATACTAGAATAACACCTTAAGATACAAATCAACCAAAACCCTAATGTCACCTAGATACTCCAATGTCACCTCAAGTATCCGTGAGTATGATTATACGATATGCATCACACAATCTCAGATTCATCTATTCAACCAACACATAGAACCCCAAAGAGTGCCCCAAAGTTTCTACCGGAGAATCACGATGAAAACGTGTGCCAACCTCTATGCATAGGTTCATGGGCGGAACCCGCAAGTTGATCACCAAAACATACATCTACTGAATCACGTGATATCCCATTGTCACCACAGATATCCACGGCAAGACATACATCAAGTGTTCTCAAATCTTTAAAGACTCAATCCGATAAGATAACTTCAAAGGGGAAACTCAATCCATTACAAGAGAGTAGAGGGGGAGGAGAAACATAAGATCCAACTATAATAGCAAAGCTCGCGATACATCAAGATCGTGCCAAATCAAGAACACGAGAGAGAGAGAGAGAGAGAGAGAGAGAGAGAGAGATCAAACACATAGCTACTGGTACATACCCTCAGACCCGAGGGAGAAGTACTCCCTCCTCGTCATGGAGAGCACCGGGATGATGAAGATGGCCACCGGAGAAGGATTGCCCCTCCGGCAGGGTGCCAGAACGGGTCTAGATTGGTTTTCGGTGGCTACGGAGGCTTCTGGCGGCGGAACTCCCGATCTAATCTCCGTTCTGGAAGTTTTAGGATACGTGGGTATATATGGGTGAAAGGAGTACGTTGATGGACCGAAGGGGGGCGCGCGCCCTACCCTCGTGAGCTCCTCCTTCATCTTCTGACGTAGGGTCCAAGTCTATCTGGTAGGTTTCCTTCCAAAAATAACTCCTCCAGTTGATTTCGTTCCGTTTCGACTCCGTTTGATATTCCTTTTCTTCGAAACACAAAAATAGGCATAAAACAACAAATCTGGGCTGGGCCTCCAGTTAATAGGTTAGTCCCAAAAGTAATATAAAAGTGGTAAATAAATCCCAATATTGCCCAAAACAGTAGATAATATAGCATGGAGCAATCAAAAATTATAGATACGTTGGAGACGTATCAGCATCCCTGTCGGTGTTAAAACCGGCGGATCTCGGGTAGGGGGTCCCGAACTGTGCGTCTAGGCCGGATGGTAACAGGAGGCAAGGGACATGAAGTTTTACCCAGGTTTGGGCCCTCTCGATGGAGGTAAAACCCTACGTCCTGCTTGATTAATATTGATGATATGGGTAGTACAAGAGTAGATCTACCACGAGATCGAAGAGGCTAAACCCTAGAAGCTAGCCTATGGTATGATTGTTGATGTGTATGTTGTCCTACGGACTAAAACCCTCCGGTTTATATAGACACCGGATAGGGTTAGGGTTACATATTGTCGGTTACAATGGTAGGAGATCTACATATCTGTATCTTCATAGTCCAGGAGTCCGGCTGAAGGTATAGTCTGGCTATCCGAACACCCCCTAATCCAGGACTCCCTCAGTAGCAGGATTCTCATCAATACGGGCGTGGGTAACCCAACCGCGCCATTGATTACGGCGCTTGGAGATAGGCGAGTTTTACCAGGCTGGTGGGGACATGTAGTTGCGTCCACCCATATAAGGGCGCACTCGAGCTCCAGCGCCCAAGTCCGCACTCCCCACCTCAACCTTCTCCAGCCATGTCCGGAGCGGGAGGCAAGTGGATGGTCTCCTCCGTCACGGAGGGACATATCAAAAAGCTGAGGAAGGCCGGATACCTGTCTAACGACATCGCGTACCGGCTCCCCGAAAAGGGGCAGCTCATCCCCACCCCTAGGCCCCATGAGAGGGTGGTGTTCCTCCCCCATTTCCTCCGCGGACTGGGCTTCCCTCTCCACCCATTTGTCCGGGGGCTCATGTTCTACTACGGCCTGTATTTCCATGATCTGGCCCCGAACTTCGTCCTCAACATCTCGGCGTTTATCGTCGTGTGCGAGGCCTTCCTCTGCATCCTCCCCCATTTTGGCCTATGGCTCAAGACTTTCAACGTCAAGCCGAAGGTGGTGCGCGGCAACCAGGCGGAGTGCGGAGGCGCCATGGTGGGCAAGATGGCCAACGTCCTATGGCTCGAGGTCTCCTTTGTGGAGACCCTGAAGGGGTGGCAATCGGGGTGGTTTTACATCACCGAGCCGCGCGACACCGAATGGGTCGCACCCCCTATGTTTCGATCCGGACCCCCTACGCGGCTCACCTCCTGGAAGGAGACGGGCCTGTCATGGGGCAAGAAGGGAGAGCTGACCGGACTCCAAACATGCGTCCAAACCCTGGTGGACAAGAAGCTCAAACTTGTCAGCATAGTCCAGGTTATGCTCATCCGCTTGATCCTCCCGTGTCAACAACGAGCTTTCAGCCTGTGGGAGTTCGACCTGGCGCGGCACCAAACTCTGAGCAGTCTCTTCGACACGACATACGAAGATTCCTAGAAGGTGCTTTTCAAGGGCGCCGAGGCTCCCGCATCCGCTACCGAGGATTGCGGATTCAGTGCGCAACGTCACGCTCTCGCGGTAAGCTGTTTTTTCCTTTTACAGGGTATCAGTTTTTCATAGTTTGACTCCATGCGGGATCTAAGCTCCCTTACCTTCGACAGGATTGGCGGGTGACATCCGGACAGATCAACTGTTCGGCTCCTTTGCCTGAAGGCCCAGCGGACGCTCGCTTGGCGAAGCTGCTGGTTCCGGCACCCTATGTGGTGCCGGAGAAGAAGGCCGCAAAAAAGGCCGTGGCAAGTTGAAAGAGTGCCCGGCGCCAGGAGGTGTTGGATCCATCATCCAATGGTTCTGAGGCGCATTCCTCCCGTGAAGACGAGGAGGAAGAAGAAGAAACCTCTCCCCCTCCAGCGGGAGGAGAGAAGAAAAGGAAGGCCGCCCTCTCTAGGGAGGCCGGAGGGTCCAAGAAGGGGAAAACCCTTCCTCCGGACTACTCCACTGACGCCGACGATGGCGGAGAGGAGTGGCAGCCCAGGGTCAATCCCCTGGCAAAATCATAAGTATCCGGATACCAGAGTAATTCATAGTGTTCGTTTATTGCACAGCTTTCCCTTACGTCGAATATGTTTATGCAGCCCACCCAAAGACCAGCTCGACGCATCGTCGAGCGGCTCACTGGACTCGTCGAATGTAAACTCGCTTCCGACGGCTTCCTCCCCCCGCCCTACAGACGACACCAAAGTGTTGTCCCAACAGGTTCCAAGCCGGGAGGAGGTGGTCCTGGAGGCGCCGCAAGGCGACCTCCCGGACTCCAGGAGTAAAGGGGATGAAACCCCCCAGGGCTCCAAGTCTGGCTCTAGGTCGGACACCACTCCGGAACCTTCAAAGGTTCCAGAGTCCGGTGGGGGACCTCCTTCCAAGAGGAGTAAGTCCACCGTGCCGGTGGCCCCCGTCCAACCGGAGGCGCCGGACAATATGTTGGAGGCGCTCCAAGGCGCCTCCATCGACGAGGAGCACCGCACTATTATGAGTGCGGTGGTCCAGAAGGTTCAGTCCGCCAAGAGCGGACTAACTGAAGCTTGTACTAGCCTTTTGACAGGCTTTGAGGTAAGTAAAGAATGTGTAAATAATAGTACCGCATAGACAGTAGCCCCTGATACTATGTTTGGCGTTCGGGAAGAAAAGCCGAATAGAGGATCAAATAGAATTCGCAGGAGTCTAACAAATATGAGTCAATATGCATATGCATGCTTCCCTGCTTGCGTCCGCCGCACTGACTGCGGAAGTGGACACGCTGAAGTAGAGCCTCGAGCGGTCCGAGCAAGAGCTCGGGCGTGCCAAGAAGCAGCTCGAGGATAATGAAGGTAAGAAATACCTTGTTTTTTTAAATATATATAAAAAGGTGCAATTGCAAAGAATGACAGGATTATCGTGGCTATTGTAGGGGCCATGTCTGAAGTGGCGACCCTTAAGCAAGCGCTGGTCGAGGCCGAGAAGAGGGCGGCCTCGGAGTGCACCAAGCGGGAGAAGTATGAGGCCGAGGTTGGCAAGGTGCGGCAAGAGCTCCAGGCTCTCATGGAGAAACATGAGAGTTTGGAGCTTGACTCAAAGACGCGAGCGTCTGAGCTCGCGGTGGCTATTGAAAATGCCAAGTCTGCCAAGGCCGAATCCCAGAAGACCCTCCAGGAGTTGGATGAGGTGAAGAAGATAGCGGCGGGTAAGGCATTCTTTATGCAAAGCAAACACATAAATGTGAGTTACTTGTTACTTACCCGAATCCGGAGCTCTCCAGGAGTGTTCGCAGATCTTCCCCAGAGTGTGTCCGATGCCGCCGCATTCTATCGAGCTGAGGAGGGCAGCTCGACAGAGAAGGTGTTCTGGTCTCAGTATGCTGAGGCCGGACACCCCGTGCCCCTGAGCGACTAGCTGAAGCAACTGGTCGAGCTCCACAAGGCGGACGAACCGGCCATGAAGGGCCTCATTGTTCGGCTGTGGCCTGGAGGGGCTCTGCCTCGGAGCTATTTCGGGCTGGTGCAGCGGCTAGTGGAGGCCTGTCCAAGGCTCAAAGTCATCAAGCGCTCCGTCTGCATTGAAGGTGCCCGTAGGGCCCTTGCCCGTGCTAAGGTGCACTGGGGCAAGCTAGATGCTGAGAAGCTTGTGAAGGACGGGCCATCGGTGGGGAAAGAGCATCGCAAGCCCGAGAATTACTATAAGGATGTTCTGAAGGGTGCCCGCCTTGTGGCGGATGAATGTTCTAGGGATGTAATTTTTGAGTGAAACTTGCTCGTTTTGTCCTGTACGCTGAAAACTTGTTCATATGCGCTAAGAAATTCTATTGGAATTTAAAATATTACCTTCTGTGCGGCTGTTTATCAATTCTGAGAGATGGCGAGTCGTCGGCTTCTGCCCCCATGCCGCTAGTGCTGGGGTGTTCGGGGATAAACCTGAGCGCTCTTTTTCCCATGTTTGGGTCCTTCGAGGGAGGCGCTCAGCCCAACGAACAAGGCAATCGGACTATAATGCGTGAACACTCTCACTTAGCCATAGAATTCTATAATTTTAAATTTCGGTGAAGCCCCTGGTATTAGGAAGACCGAGTTCGGGGTGCTAT
This sequence comes from Triticum dicoccoides, assembly GCF_002162155.2. NCBI lineage: Eukaryota > Viridiplantae > Streptophyta > Magnoliopsida > Poales > Poaceae > Triticum > Triticum dicoccoides. Next base: position 468,516,695 of record NC_041386.1, read on the forward strand.
CCACGCCTTGGCCGGACAGAGCCGGCTCCTCGCCCTAAGCGGCATAAGTCTTTAGGGACTCGAAAAACCTCTCGAACAGCGACCAGCTCTCGCTTCATCATGACAGTCAGTTTTAGCTTTCTCCACTGAGGTGCTCGACCCAGCTCAACTGGGGCACAATCGCAGTGGTTCTCCTAGTGCTACCTTAGCCGATATAGCGGAACGTAAGGCACCAAAACATAGGAGCCGGGAAAACCCAACTATTGACCCAAGACATGATTCGGAGCCGATGCATATAATGCTATAAGTCCGAGGTGCCGCACTTGTTAAAGTGTTCGGACTTCTCACACCATATTGAGGGGTACTAAAGCCCCTAGCGTATTTTGTCCGTACCAATGTGTACGGGTGCAACATGTCGTTAAGGAACATATATAAAGAAAAAAAGGTAATGCAAAAATAGACGAAAGCTATGCATTGTTTATTAAAAAGGGCTGCGATCAAAGCAAAACAATACAAATAATGCAATAAGTGGAAGGTTGGACTAGTTAACATGTCCGTTCCAGGGCAAGCTGCGGAATAGTATGCGGAGCAGGTATACTGCTCGTGATAGAGACCACCTGGGAGTTCCGTACTGCAGCGTGGCTTGTCTGCTTCCCTGGTTCTTGCATCGTTTGTGCGGCAATTGAACTGCCGAACAGGCCTTCCAAAGGATGGAGTCCTGAAAGTAAGAGAAAATTAAAAAAATCGGCAGCCCCTGGTACGGTTTAAGCCGTATTTTTGGGCGTGCCGTGATGGTGCCCCTCCCCCTGTACCCATGGTATCTCTAGAGCATAGTTATGTACGCGAAGTACTGGCGTCGCCTTTTTGCGAGGGTTGGGGTTGGGGCCGCGTTGCTATGCCTGCTCGGATCGTGCCGGGCGGTCTTGTTGCAGGTTACTCTGGGCGCGCTTGACGGTGTCCGGTCGTTTAGTGGCCGGACTGGAGAACTGCCTGGAGAGGCTGCTTTGTACTTCCACTGCAAGGGCCGCCGTGTACTCCTCCGTTTGGAGGGAGCGTTTGGTGTTTCCATTGACCGTAATTACTCCTCGGGGGCCTGGCATCTTGAGCTTAAGGTATGCATAGTGCGATACGCATTGAACTTAGCGAATGCGGTTCGCCTGAGCAGTGCGTGATAACCACTGCGAAACGGGACTATGTCAAAAATTAACTCCTCGCTTCGGAAATTATCCGGAGATCCGAAGACCACTTCAAGTGTGACTGAGCTTGTACAGTTGGCCTCTACACCTGGTATTACGCCTTTAAAGGTCGTTTTGGTGGGCTTAATCCTCGAGGGATCTATGCCCATTTTCCGCACTTTATCCTGGTAAAGCAGGTTCAGGCTACTGCCGCCGTCCATAAGGACTCTAGTGAGATGAAATCCGTCAATAATTGGGTCTAGGACCAATGCGGAGAATCCGCCATGACGGATGCTAGTGGGATGGTCCCTTCGATCAAAGGTGATCGGGTAGGAGGACCATGGGTTGAACTTTGGGGCGACTGGCTCTACCGCGTATACGTCCCATAACGCGCGCTTCCGCTCCCTTTTGGGGACGTGGGTTGCGTATATCATGTTCACCATCCACACTTGTGGGGGAAAACCCTTCTGTCCACTGTTGTCCGGCGGCTGGGGCTCCTCGTCGTCATCGCTATGCAGCCCCTTGTCTTCATTTTCGGCGTTTAACTTGCCTGCCTGCTTGAACACCCAACAATCCCTGTTGGTGTGATTGGCTGGCTTTTCGGGGGTGCCATGTATCTGGCACAAGCGGTCGAGTATTCGGTCCAAACTGGACGGCCCCCTAGGATTCCTTTTGAATGGCTTTTTCCGCTGACCGGATTTAGAGCCTCTGAATCCGGCATTAACTGACATATCCTCAGCATTGTCGCCGTTAATGCGGCGCTTCTGCTTGTTGCGACGCGACCTGCCACTACTGTCCCTGGTGTCCGAATTATCAGGGTTCTTGGTCATATTGTTGCTACGAGCAAGCCAGTTGTCTTCTCCCGCGCAAAAGCGGGTCATGAGTGTCGTGAGTGCTGCCATAGATTTCGGCTTTTCCTGTCCAAGGTGCCGGGCCAGCCACTCGTCACGGATATTGTGCTTGAAGGCTGATAGGGCCTCGGCGTCCGGACAGTTGACTATTTGATTTTTCTTTGTTAGGAACCATGTCCAGAATTGCCTGGCCGATTCCTCTGGCTGCTGAATTACGTGACTTAGGTCATCGGCGTCTGGGGGTCGCACATAAGTGCCCAGGAAATTGTCGAGGAATGCGGCTTCCAGGTCCTCCCAACAACTGATTGATCCTGTTGGCAAGCTGTTAAGCCAATGCCGAGCTGGTCCTTTAAGCTTGAGTGGGAGGTATTTGATGGAGTGGAAATCGTCACCGCGGGCCATGTGGATATGAAGGAGATAATCCTCGATCCATACTGCAGGATCTGTTGTGCCATCATATGATTCGATGTTTACGGGTTTGAACCCCTCGGGGATTTGATGATCCATTATTTCGTCTGTAAAGCATAGTGGGTGTGCGGCGCCTCTGTACTAGGCGATATCATGACGTAGCTCCAATGAGCTTTGTCTACTGTGTTCGGCCCTGCCGAATTTGTGGCCGGCGTGACGGTTACCGTCTCGAGCCGTGGGGTGCCCACGCGATCCGTATATCGATCGTGTTTGCCTTGCCTTGTCCTTCAGCATGTCTCGTAAGTCCGGCGCATATTCCCATGCGGCTTGAGTGGAGGGTCGGGAGGCCTCTTTGTCGCGGCCACGAGGTGGCCGGTCGGCCGCATCAAGTGCTTCCTCCTCTAATCGGGGTAGCAACCTGCACTTTGGGTAGCTCTTGGAGGAGCGTTCGAGTTTATGCTCTTCGGCCGCAAGGACTTTAGTCCATCTATCGACCAGCAAATCTTGATCAGCTCTAAGCTGTTGCTGTTTTTTCTTGAGGCTTCTTGCCGTGTCCATAAGCCTATGTTGAAAACGCTCTTGCTCGACGGGATCCTCTGGCACGACGAATTCGTCGTTGTCGAGGCTTGCCTCGTCATCGGAGGGAGGCATATAATTATCGTCCTCGACCTCTTTGTCTGTCGCTCTCTCATGAGGGCTGGTTTCTCCATCCTCCTGTGCTAAGTCTTGCTGGAGGGGGTTTTCTTCAGCACTTCCCGGAGTATTATTATCTTCCGTGTTGGAATCACCGTATTTGTTTTGGCGGGATTTTGAGCGGCGGCGCTGACGCCGGCGCTTAGGCTGTTTCTTGGAGGGGTCATCCTCCGCTGTTCCATCGCCATCTCCCTCTTTTGGGGTGTCCACCATGTATATGTCATATGACGAGGTGGCTTTCCAGGGCCTGGTAGGCGCTGGTTCTTCATCATTTCCTTCATCGGCGTCCATACCATCGATGTCTTCGGAGTCGAAGTCGAGCATGTTGGTTAAGTCGTCGACAGTGGCTACAAAGTGGGTGGTGGGTGGGCTTTGAATTTCTTCATTGTCCGTACCCCAACCTTGCTGACCGTAGTCCGGCCAGGGCTCTCCTGATAAAGAGAGAGACTTCAGTGACTTTAGGATATCGCCGAAAGGCGAGTGCTGAAAGATGTCCGCGGCAGTGAACTCCATGATCGGCGCCCAATCGGATTCGATTGGCAGGGGCGCGGAGGGTTCGGAGTCCGGAGAAGAGTCCAGCTCCTTGGAGTCATGAGTCTCACCGAGTACGGGGCTGGTGTTCGGCTCAATCGCCATTGGGGTCGCAGCCCTCGAGGTGGCGTCCAACCGCCCATCCTCGATCAACGCAGTTGGCTCCGAATTGAGGGTCGGAGCCAATGCGGGTGCGGCCTCCAGGGCACTCTTCGGCGGTAGAGCTAGATTATGCTCGTCGTGATAGTGCGGCGCGCTCGGCAGTGGCTCGAATCCATCGAAGATCAAGTCCCCGCGGATGTCAGTCGTGTAGTTTAAACTTCCAAATCTGACCTGACGGCCAGGGGCGTAGCTTTCGATCTGCTCCAGACGGCCGAGCGAATCGGCCCGCAGTGCGAAGCCGCCGAAGACGAAGATCTGTCCAGGGAGGAAGGTCTCACCCTGGACTGCAATGCTATTGATGATCGTAGGAGCCATCGAGCCTGACGGCGACGACACAGAGGAACTCTCAATGAAAGCACCAATGTCGGTGTCAAAACCGGCGGATCTCGGGTAGGGGGTCCCGAACTGTGCGTCTAGGCCGGATGGTAACAGGAGGCAAGGGACACGAAGTTTTACCCAGGTTCGGGCCCTCTCGATGGAGGTAAAACCCTACGTCCTGCTTGATTAATATTGATGATATGGGTAGTACAAGAGTAGATCTACCACGAGATTGAAGAGGCTAAACCCTAGAAGCTAGCCTATGGTATGATTGTTGATGTGTATGTTGTCCTACAGACTAAAACCCTCCAGTTTATATAGACACCGGATAGGGTTAGGGTTACATAGAGTCGGTTACAATGGTAGGAGATCTACATATCCGTATCGCCAAGCTTGCCTTCCACGCCAAGGAAAGTCCCTCCCGGACACGGGACGAAGTCTTCAATCTTGTATCTTCATAGTCTAGGAGTCCGGCTGAAGGTATAGTCCGGCTATCCGAACACCCCCTAATCCAGGACTCCCTCAATCCACAAGCTTAATTCCTGCTCGTCCTCGAGTAGGTAAATGATAAAAAAGATCATTTTTTATGTGGAATGCTAGTTGGCATAATTTCAATGTAATTCTTCTTACTTGTGATATGAATATTCAAGTCCGAAAGATTCAAGATAAAAGTTCATATTGACATGAAAACAATAATAATTCAAGCATACTAACTAAGCAATTCTGTCTTCTCAAAATAACATGGCCAAAGAAAGCTATCCCTACAAAATCATATAGTCTGGCTATGCTCTATCTTCACCACACAAAATATTTAAATCATGCACAAACCCGATGACAAGCCAAGCAATTGTTTCATACTTTTGATGTTCTCAAACTTTTTCAATCTTCACGCAATACATGAGCGTGAGCCATGGACATAGCACTATAGGTGGAATAGAATGGTGGTTGTGGAGAAGACAAAAAGGGAGAAGACAGTCTCACATCAACTAGGCGTATCAACGGGCTATGGAGATGTCCATCAATAGATATCAATGTGAGTGAGTAGGGATTGCCATGCAACGGATGCACTAGAGCTATAAATGTATGAAAGCTCAACAAAAGAAACTAGTGGGTGTGCATCCAATTCGCTTGCTCACGAAGACCTAGGGCATTTTGAGGAAGCCCATCATTGGAATATACAAGCCAAGTTCTGTAATGAAAGATTCCCACTAGTATATGAAAGTGACAACATAGAAGACTCTCTATCATGAAGATCATGGTGCTACTTTGAAGCACAAGTGTGGTAAAAGGATAGTAGCATTGCCCCTTCTCTCTTTTTCTCTCATTTTTTTATTTTTTTTATTTGGGCCTTTTCTCTTTTTATGGCCTCTTTTTTTCATTTGGGCTTCCTTGGCCTCTTTTATTTATTTTTCGTCTGGAGTCTCATCCCGACTTGTGGGGGAATCATAGTCTCCATCATCCTTTCCTCACTGGGACAATGCTCTAATAATGATGATCATCACACTTTTATTTTCTTACAGCACAAGAATTACAACTCGATACTTAGGACAAGATATGACTCTATATGAATGCCTCCGGCGGTGTACCGGGATGTGCAATGACTCATGAGTGACATGTATGAAAGAATTATGAACGGTGGCTTTGCCACAAATACGATGTTAACTACATGATCATGCAAAGCAATATGACAATGAAGAAGTGTGTCATAATAAACGGAACAGTGGAAAGTTGCATGGCAATATATCTTGGAATGGCTATGGAAATGCCATAATAGGTAGGTATGGTGGCTGTTTTGAGGAAGGTATATGGTGGGTGTATGATACCGGCGAAAGTTGCGCGGTACTAGAGAGGCTAGCATGGTGGAAGGGTGAGAGTGCGTATAATCCATGGACTCAACATTAGTCATACAGAACTCATATACTTTTTGCAAAAATCTAGAAGTTATCAAAGCAAAGTACTACGCGCATGCTCTTAGGGGGATAGATTGGTAGGAAAAAAACCATCGCTCGTCCCCGACCGCCATGCATAAGGAAGACAATCAATAAATAAATCATGCTCTGACTTCATCACATAACGGTTCACCATACGTGCATGCTACGGGAATCACAAACTTCAACACAAGTATTTATCAAATTCACAACTACTCAACTAGCATGACTCTAATATCACCATCTCCATATCTCAAAACAATTATCAAGTATCAAACTTCTCATAGTATTCAACACACTCATAACAGAATTTTATTATTCTTGAATACCTAGCATATTAGGATTTTAAGAAAATTACCATGCTATTTAAGACTCTCAAAATAATCTAAGTGAAGCATGAGAGTTCATCTATTTCTTCAAAATCAAACTACCACCATCCTCTAAAAGATATAAGTGAAGCACGAGAGCAAATGACAAACTTCTCCGAAAGATATAAGTGAAGATCAACGAGTAGTCGAATAATTATGCAACTATGTGAAGACTCTCTAAAATTTAATAATTTCATATATTGGTATTCTATTCAAACAGCAATCAAAGCAAAATAAAATGACATTATAAGAATGGCAAACATCATGTGAAGAAGCAAAAACTTAGGATCAACCGAAACTGACCGATAATTGTTGAAGAAGAAAGGTGGGATGCCAACCGGGGCATCCCCAAGCTTAGACGCTTGAGACTTCTTGAAATATTATCTTGGGGTACCTTGGGCATCCCCAAGCTTGAGCTTTTGTGTCTCCTTAATTCCTCTCATATCACGGTCTCCCTAAATCTCAAAAGCTTCATCCACACAAAACTCAACAAGGACTCGTGAGATAAGTTAGTATAAACCATTGCAAAAACCTTACCATACTCTACTGTAGAAAATCACTAAAATTATTATTAAACATTGCATACTAAATGCCTCTGCATATTTAGTAGTCCTATCATCAAATAGAATCATTAAAGAAACAAACATATGCAAACAATGCAAACATAACAGCAATCTGCCTAAACAGGATAGTCTGTAAAGAAGGCAACAACATCCATACTTCCATAGCTCCAAAAATTATGAAAGAAAATTACCACTGTAGTAAATTTATCAGATCTTAATATGCAAAAGTTTTCAACATTTTATCACATTCTGACTTTTCTAGGGAATTATTGCAACATCGGTAAACTTTCTGTTTTCAAACAGCAACATGTATACTTGTAACATAGGCATAGTAAAGGCTATCAATGCCACTTTTATTGAAATAAAAGACGCAAAACATTGTTCTAAATAACAGAAAGCAAATCCTAACAAAATAAATTGACGCTCCAAGCAAAACACATATCAAGTGGCGAATAAAAATATAGCTCCAAGTAAAGTTACCGATGAACGAAGATGAAAGAGGGGATGCCTTCCGGGGCATCCCCAAGCTTAGGCTCTTGGCTATCCTTGAATATTACCTTGGGGTGCCTTGGGAATCCCCAAGCTTAGTCTCTTGCCACTCCTTATTCCATAGTCCATCGAATCCTTACCCAAAACTTGAAAACTTCACAACACAAAACTTAACAGAAAACTCGTAAGCTCCGTTAGCGAAAGAAAACAAAACACTACTTCAAGGTACTGTAATGAACTCATTCTTTATTTATATTGGTGTTAAACCTACTGTATTCCAACTTGTCTATGGTTTATAAACTATTTTACTGGCCATAGATTCATCAAAATAAGTAAACAACACATGAAAAACAGAATCTGTCAAAAACAGAACAGTCTGTAGTAATCTGAATCAAACGTATACTTGTGGAATCCAAAAAATTCTAAAATAAATTGCTGGACCTGAGTAATTTATCTATTAATCATATTCAAAAATAATTAACTAAATATCACTCTCCAAATAAAAATAGCAGCAATTCTCGTGAGCACTAAAGTTTCTGTTTTTGACAGCATGATCAACAAGACTTTCCCCAAGTCTTCCCAAAGGTTCTACTTGGCACAAACACTAATTAAACACATAAAACCACATATAAAAAGAGGCTAGATGAATTATTTATTACTAAACAGGAACAAAAAGCAAGGAACAAAAATAAAATTGGGTTGCCTCCCAACAAGCGCTATCGTTTAACGCCCCTAGCTAGGCATGATAATTTCAATGATGCTCACATAAAAGATAAGAATTGAAACATAAAGAGAGCATCATGAAGAATATGACTAGCACATTTAAGTCTAACCCACTTCCTATGCATAGGGATTTTGTGAGAAAACAACTTATGGGAACAATAATCAACTAGCATAGGAAGGCAAAACAAGCATAACTTCAAAACTTTAAGCACATAGAGAGGAAACTTGATATTATTATAATTCCTACAAGCATATGTTACTCCCTCATAATAATTTTCAGTACCATCATGAACGAATTCAACAATATAACCATCACCTAAAGCATTCTTTTCATGATCTACAAGCATAGAAAATTTACTACTCTCCACACAAGCAAAATTCTTCTTATGAATAATAGTGGGAGCAAACTCAACAAAATAATTATCATGTGAGGCATAATCCAATTGAAAACTAAAATCATGATGACAAGTTTCATGGATATCATTATTCTTTATAGCATACAAGTCATCACAATAATCATCATAGATAGCAACTTTGTTCTCATAATCAATTGGAACCTCTTCCGAAATAGTGGATTCATCACAAAATAAAGTCATGACCTCTCCAAATCCACTTTCATCAATATAATAATCATAAATAGGAGGCATGCTTTCATCATAATAAATCTGCTCATCAAAACTTGGGGGACAAAAAATATCATCTTCATCAAACATAGCTTCCCCAAGCTTGTGGCTTTGCATATCATTAGCATCATGGATATTCAAGGAGTTCATACTAAAAACATTGCAATCATGCTCATCATTCAAATATTTAGTGCCAAACATTTTATAGATTTATTCTTCTAGCACTTGAGCACAATTATCCTTTCCATCATACTCACGAAAGATATTAAAAAGGTAAAGCGTATGAGATAAACTCAATTCCATTTTTTATAGTTTTCTTTTATAAACTAAACTAGTGATAAAACAAGAAACTAAAAGACTCGATTGCAAGATCTAAAGATATACCTTCAAGCACTCACCTCCCCGGCAACGGCGCCAGAAAAGAGCTTGATGTCTACTACACAACCTTCTTCTTGTAGATGTTGTTGGGCCTCCAAGTGCAGAGGTTTGTAGGACAGTAGCAAATTTCCCTCAAGTGGATGACCTAAGGTTTATCAATCCATAGGAGGCGTAGGATGAAGATGGTCTCTCTCAAGCAACCCTGCAACCAAATAACAAAGAGTCTCTTGTGTCCCCAACACACCCAATACAATGGTAAATTGTATAGGTGCACTAGTTCGGCGAAGAGATGGTGATACAAGTGCAATATGGATGGTAGATAAAGGTATTTGTAATCTGAAATTATAAAAACAGCAAGGTAACTAATGATAAAAGTGAGCGTAAACAGTATTGCAATGCGTGGAAATAAGGCCTAGGGTTCATACTTTCGCTAGTGTAAGTTCCCTCAACAATGATAACATAATTGGATCACATAACTATCCCTCAACATGCAACAAAGAGTCACTCCAAAGTCACTAATAGCGGAGAACAAACAAAGAGATTATGGTAGGGTATGAAACCACCTTAAAGTTATTCTTTCCAATCAATCCGTTGGGCTATTCCTATAAGTGTCACAAACAGCCCTAGAGTTCGTACTAGAATAACACCTTAAGATACAAATCAACCAAAACCCAAATGTCACCTAGATACTCCAATGTCACCTCAAGTATCCGTGGGTATGATTATACGATATGCATCACACAATCTCAGATTCATCTATTCAACCAACACATAGAACCCCAAAGATTGCCCCAAAGTTTCTACCGGATAATCACGACGAAAACGTGTGCCAACCCCTATGCATAGGTTCATGGGCAGAACCCGCAAGTTGATCACCAAAACATACATCTAGTGTATCACGTGATATCCCATTGTCACCACAGATATCCACGGCAAGACATACATCAAGTGTTCTCAAATCTTTAAAGACTCAATCCGATAAGATAACTTCAAAGGGGAAACTCAATCCATTACAAGAGAGTAGAGGGGGAGGAGAAACATAAGATCCAACTATAATAGCAAAGCTCGCGATACATCAAGATCGTGCCAAATCAAGAACACGAGAGAGAGAGAGAGAGAGAGAGAGAGAGAGAGAGAGATCAAACACATAGCTACTGGTACATACCCTCAGCCCTGAGGGAGAACTACTCCCTCCTCGTCATGGAGAGCACCGAGATGATGAAGATGGCCACCGGAGAAGGATTGCCCCCTCCGGTAGGGTGCCGGAACGGGTCTAGATTGGTTTTCGGTGGCTACGGAGGCTTCTAGCGGCGGAACTCCCGATCTAACTCCATTCTGGAAGTTTTAGGATACGTGGGTATATATGGGTGAAAGGAGTACGTCGGTGGACCGAAGGGGGGGCATGAGGCAGGGGGCGCGCCCCTACCCTCGTGAGCTCCTCCTTCATCTTCTAACATAGGGTCCAAGTCTATCCGGTAGGTTTCCTTCCAAAAATAACTTCTCCAGTTGATTTCGTTCCGTTGCGACTCCGTTTGATATTCCTTTTCTTCGAAACACTGAAATAGGCATAAAACAACAAATCAGGGTTGGGCCTCCGGTTAATAGGTTAGTCCCAAAAATAATATAAAAGTGGAAAATAAAGCCCAATATTACCCAAAACAGTAGATAATACAGCATTGAGCAATCAAAAATTATAGATACGTTAGAGACGTATCACACATCATGTTGTAGACTTTTCAGACAAGGAGTAAGGTGCGCTAGTTCATTTGTCGTGCACTCAGCTATGCCGTTGGAGTTGATGGACTCACTTTATCTTCCAAGACTTCCGCTGTTATCTTACTTAGATGGCCTTAAGCCATATTTATTGTAAGAAGTTCTCTTTTGAGACATTTGATGTAATAAGTGTGTGACTGATACTCTATTATAAATCCTTCGAGTATTGTGTGTGTCAGCATTACCGATCCAGGGATGACACTGAACAGAGAGACTTGACCATCTGAGGTCGGGTCGCTACAAGATGGTATCAGAGCACACCCTGAATGTAGGACACGACCACTAAGATGACCCATAGGTCACTCCTCTCTACTCATTCCTGTCTTCTCTCCATTTTCTACTCTTTAGGATGGCGGACTCAAGGAACAAGTTTACGCAGCCAGATGAAGACACACCTTTTGGACGACACTTGAAGGAAGTCACTAGGTACCTGAACATTGGAATACCAAGCTTCACCGGGACCTACACCGCCACACTACCAGAAGAGGAACGTTGGATGATTCGAGTTCAAGTTCCAGGAAGGACATTCACGCCAGTCATGGAGCCCATAGAATTTTCCTTTGATGCACCAACCTGGAGTCTAGGAAAGAGCATGGAAGCCCACATCTCCATGGGACGCATCGGCGAAGTTTATCACAAGGAGCTTAAAGACACTATCTACAGATACGTGGGCACCAAGATGAGCAATGGGAGATGATCAGCACCAGGAAGGACATGTTCGTTGCAGCCTTCATCCAGGAGTTAAATCATCACATTCGTCGCCAGGAGAACCATATGTGCGCAAGCATGATAGATTCGAAGAAGGTGATGACCAGGATCACAGAGCTAGAAGAGGAACTCGAGTCTACACGCGATGGATATGAGGAGGAAATGACGATACTTATGGAGAAGAATGACGACCTGACAAGGAAGCTAGGAGTTTTTATGGGAGACCCCGCGCCAGGAGGAGAAGACGATGAACCCAAGGAGATTCGTTCTGAAGACTACATCATCATCAACGACACTGACTCCAACCCCTATGGTAGTGATGATGACTATGAAGACGAAGCTGGAGTGGATATCATGGTGTCTTCCACCGATCAAAATTTCTAGTAGACCACCATATGATTAGTAGTATTCCCCCATGTATATATTAGTAGTCCGAGCACCGTAACGATAGTTAGATCGATTGTATGCCCTTGCTTGATATTGATTTGGTGTGATATTATTGTGTTTGTCTCATGTGCATATGGGTAGTGCTTTCTCCTTAGACCACTTTCTATTCTAATCTCTCCCCTCTAAACCCATCAGATGCCTCCGAGATGTGACCCTAGATTTGCTTGTCCACCGGAGCTCACTCAGTTGATCCAGCAGCAGAATACACTGATGCAGTTACTAGTTCAGAATCAGGGCAACAACAACATCAACAATAACAACAGCCCACCGCCACCACCTCCAGTTGACAACTTAGCCCGTTTTCTGAGGTTACAGCCGCCGGTGTTTTCTAGTAGCACTGAGCCCATAGTTGCGGATGACTGGCTACGCAAGATTGGAAGGGAGTTAATCACTACCGGTTGCACAGATGTTGAGAAGGTGCATTGTGCCGCACACCAATTGGATGGACCCGCAGCCGCATGGTGGGAAAATTACACAACCACTTTTCCTATAGCCAATGTCACTTGGGAGCAGTTTCAGCAAGCTTTCCGCACAACCCATGTCTCAACTGGAGCTATGAGCGTGAAGAAGCGTGAGTTTTGCAACCTGCGCCAGGGAAATTGTAGTGTGGCTCAGTACGTAGATGAGTTTAGTAAGCTATCTTGCTATGCCCCTGATGATGTGGCCACGGATGCTGTGAAGTAGGAGAAGTTTATGGAAGGGCTGAATGATGAGATGAGCATGCAGTTAATGGTGGCAATATTTAATAACTACCAGGAGTTGGTAGATAAGGCTCTTATGATCGAAGGGAAGCAACAGCAGATTGAGAGCCGCAAGAGGAAATATGGACAAGGGAAGTACAATTATGGAGCTCAGCAGAAGCCCCGTTTCACCCCGAACTCGGGAGGATATACCCATAACCATGGAGGCCATACCCACAATGGAGGAGGTTTGCATAACCACAGTGTCCCCAAGAATGGGAACGGGAATGGAGCAGGCAGCAATCAGAACCGCTCTAACCCAGCCACACCTGCCAAGAAGGACCAGAGTCACATTACCTGTTTCAAGTGCGAGAAGAATGGTGAGGGAGTCCTGGATTAGGGGGTGTTCGGGTAGCCGGACTATACCTTCAGCCGGACTCCAGGACTATGAAGATACAAGATTGAAGGCTCCACCCCGTGTCCGGATGGGACTTTCCTTGGCGTGGAAGGCAAGCTTGGCGATGTGGATATTCAAGATCTCCTACCATTGTAACCGACTTTGTGTAACCCTAACCCTCTCCAGTGTCTATATAAACCGGAGGGTTTTAGTCCGTAGGACAACTTCATGATACAACAATCATACCATAGGCTAGCTTCTAGGGTTTAGCCTCCTTGATCTCGTGGTAGATCTACTCTTGTACTACCCATATCATCAATATTAATCAAGCAGGACGTAGGGTTTTACCTCCATCAAGAGGGCCCGAACCTGAGTAAAACATTGTGTCCCTTGTCTCCTGTTACCATCCGGCCTAGACGCATAGTTCGGGACCCCCTACCCGAGATCCGCCGGTTTTGACACTGACATTGGTGCTTTCATTGAGAGTTCCTCTGTGTCGTCGCTTTCAGGCCCGATGGCTTCTTCGATCATCAACCACGATGCGGTCCAGGGTGAGACTTTTCTCCCCGAACAGATCTTCGTCTTCGGCGGCTTCGCACTGCGGGCCAACTCGCTTGGTCACCTTGAGCAGATCGAAAGTTACGCCCCCCGCTATCAGGTCAGGTTTGGAAGCCTAAACTACACGGTTGACATCCGCGGGGACTTGATCTTCGACGGATTTGAGCCACAGCCAAGCGTGCCGCACTGTCTCGATGGGCATGATATAGCTCTGTCGCCGAACAGCGCCTTGGAGGCCGCACATGCATCGGTTCCGACCATTGATTCGGAGCCCACTGCGCCAATCGAGGATCAGCGGTTGGACGCTGCCTCAGGGGCTGCGATCTTAGAGGCGATCGAGCCGAACTCCAGCCCCGCACTCCGCATGGCCCATGATTCTGAGGAGCCGGATTCCTCTCCGAACTTCGAGCCCCCCGCGCCCCCGCCGATCGAATCCGATTGGGCGCCGATAATGGAGTTCACCGCCGCGGACATCTTTCAGCACTCGCCCTTCGGCAACATCCTGAATTCTCTAAAGTCTCTCTCTTTATCAGGAGAGCCCTGGCCGGACTATGGTTAGCAAGGTTGGGATACGGACGATAAAGAAATTCAAAACCCACCCACCACCCACTTCGTAGCCACTGTCGACGACTTAACCGACATGCTTGACTTCGACTCCGAAGACATCGACGGCATGGAAAACGATGCAGGAGACGAACAAGAACCAGCACCTATAGGGCGTTGGAAGGCCACCTCGTCATATGACATATATATGGTGGACACTCCAAAGGATGGAGATGGTGATGGAACAACGGTGGACGATACCTCTAAGAAACAGCCCAAGCGCCGGCATCAGCGGCGCCGCTCTAAATCCCGCCAAAGCAAAAACGGTGATTCCGGCATGGGAGATAATACTACTCCGGATAGCGCTGAAGAGCACCCCCTCCAGCAAAATTTGGCATAGGAGGACAGAGAATCCAGCCCTCACGAGAGGGCGGCGGACCAAGAGGTTGAGGACGATAATTATACGCCTCCCTCTGAAGACGAGGCAAGCCTCGACGACGACGAGTTTGTCGTGCCAGAGGATCTTGCCGAACAAGAGCGTTTTAAATGCAGGCTCATGGCCACGGCAAGCAGCCTCAAGAAAAAGCGGCAACAGCTTAGAGCTGATCAGGATTTGCTAGCTGACAGATGGACTGAAGTCCTTGCGGCCGAAGAGTATGAACTCGAATGCCCCTCCAAGAGTTACCCAAAGCGCAGGCTGCTACCCCGACTAGAGGAGGAAGCACCTACATCACCAGCGCATGACATGGCCGACCGGCCACCTCGCGACCGCGACAGAGAGGCCTCTTGGCCCTCCACTCAAGCCATGCCCCGGCACCGTGTCAAGCATACTAAGGCACGGGAAAATGCGCCTGACCTGCGCGACATCCTAGAGGACAAGGCAAGGCAAACAAGATCGATCTACGGATCACGCAGGCGCCCCACGGCACGTGACGGTGATCGTCACTCCGGACGCAATGAATCCGGCCGGGCTGAACTCAACAGACAAAGCTCCTTCGAGCTGCGTCGTGATATAACCCAATACAGAGGCGCCGCACACCCACTATGCTTCAGAGATGAAGTAATGGATCATAAAATCCCTGAGGGCTTCAAACCCGTAAACATCGAATCGTACGATGGCACAACAGATCCTGCGGTATGGATCGAGGATTATCTTCTTCATATCCACATAGCCTGCGGCGATGATCTACACGCCATCAAATACCTCCCACTCAAACTTAAGGGACCGGCCCGGCATTGGCTGAACAGCTTGCCAACAAACTCAATCGGTTCTTGGGAGGACCTGGAAGCCGCATTCCTTGACAACTTCCAGGGCACTTATGTGTGACCACCGGACGCCGATGACCTAAGCCACATAATTCAGCAGCCAGAAGAATCGGCCAGGCAATTCTGGACATGGTTCCTAACAAAGAAAAACCAGATAGTCGACTGTCCGGATGCAGAGGCCTTAGCGGCCTTCAAGCATAATATCCGTGACGAGTGGCTGGCCCGGCACCTGGGACAGGAAAAGCCGAAATCTATGGCAGCCCAGACGACACTCATGACCCGCTTTTGCACGGGAGAAGACAGCTGGCTAGCTCGCAGTAACAACTTAACCAAGAACACTGGTAATTCGAATACCAAGGACAAAAGTGACAGGTCGCGTCGGAACAAACAAAAGTGCCACATTAACAGCGACAGCAACGAGGATACGGCAGTTAATGCTGGATTCCGAGGCTACAAATCCGGTCAACGGAAACAGCCATTCAAAAGAAAAACTCAGGGCCTGTCCAGTTTGGACCGAATACTCGACCGCTTATGCCAGATACATGGCACCCCCGAAAAGCCAGCCAATCACACCAACAGGGATTGTTGGGTGTTCAAGCAGGCAGGCAAGTTAAGAGCCGAAAACAAAGACAAGGGGCTGCATAGCGACGACGAGGAGGAGCCCAGGCCGCCGAACAACAGTGGACAGAAGGGATTTCCCCCGCAAGTGCGGACGGTGAACATGATATACGCAACCCACATCCCCAAGAGGGAGCGGAAGCGTGCGTTACAGGACGTATATGCGATGGAGCCGGTCGCCCCAAAGTTCAACCCATGGTCCTCCTGCCCGATCACCTTTGATCGAAGGGACCACCCCACTAGCATCCGTCATGGCGGCTTCGCTGCATTGGTTCTAGACCCAATCATTGACGGATTTCATCTCACAAGAGTCCTCATGGACAGCGGCAGCAGCCTGAACCTGCTTTATCAGGATACAGTGTGAAAGATGGGCATAGATCCCTCGAGGATCAAGCCCACCAAAACGACCTTTAAAGGCGTCATACCAGGTGTAGAAGCCAACTGTACAGGCTCTGTTACACTGGAAGTGGTCTTCGGATCTCCGGATAACTTCCGAAGCGATGAGTTAATCTTCAACATAGTCCCGTTCCGTAGTGGCTATCACGCATTGCTCGGGTGAACCGCATTTGCAAAATTCAACGCGGTACCGCACTATGCATACCTCAAGCTCAAGATGTCAGGCCCTAGAGGAGTAATCACGATCAATGGGAACACTGAATGCTCCCTCCGAACGGAAGAGCACACGGCAGCGCTCGCAACAGAAGTACAAAGCATCCTCTCTAGGCAGTTCTCCAGTTCGGCTTCAAAAAGCCGGACACTGTTAAGCGCGCCCGGAGTACCCTACAACAAGACCGCCTGGCACGTTCCGAGCTAGCGTAGCAATTCGGCCCCAACCCTAGCCCTCGCGATATAGCGAAACCAACGCTTCACGTACATAACTATGCTCTTGAAATACCATGGGCACAGGGGAAGGGGCACTATCACGGCAAGCCCAAAATACGGCTTAAACCGCACCAGGGGCTGCCGGATTCCTTCTTTTTTTTTTCTTACTCTCAGGACTCCATACTTCGGACGACCCCTTCGGCAATTCAACCGCCGCACAAACGATGCAAGATCCAGGGAAGCAGACAAGCCACGCCGCATTATGGAACTCCTAGGTGGTCTCTATTGCGAGCAGTATACCTGTTTTTTAATACAATTCCGCGACCTGCCCCTGGCCAGGACATGTTAAATAGTCCAATTTATTTTTCTTATTGCACTATTTGTATCGTTCCGCTTTCATAGCAGCCTTTCTATAAACAATGCATAGCTTTTTGTCTATTTTTTGCATTACCCTCTTTTTATATGTATGTTTATTAATAACATGTTGCATCCGTACACTGTGGTACGGCAAAATACGCCAGGGGCTTCAGTACCCATCAATATGGCGTGAGAAGTTCGTCCACTTTCACAAGTGCGGCACCCCGAACTTATAGCACTATATGCATCGGCTCCGAATCATGATTTGGGTCAATAGTTGGGTTTGCCCGGCTCCTATGTTTTGGTGCCTTATGTTTCGCTATATCGGCTAAGGTAGCACTAGGAGAACCACTGCGATTGTGCCCCAGTTGAGCTGGGCCGAGAACCTCAGTGGAGAAAGCTAAAACTGACTGTCATGACGAGGCGAGAGACCGGTCGTTGTTCGAGAGGTTTTTCGAGTCCTTAAAGGCTTATGCCGCTTCGAGCGAGGAACCGGCTTTGTCCGGCCAAGGCGTGGATAGTGCCCCGAACTCAGTCTTCCGAATACTAGGGGCTTCGCCAAAATTTAAAATTATAGAGTTCTATGGCTAAGTGAGAGTGTTCAAGCATTATAGTCCGATTGCCTTGTTCGTTGTGCTGACCGCCTCCCTTGACGGACCCAATCATGGGAAAAAGAGCGCTCAGGTTTATCCCGAACACCCCAGCACTAGTGGCATGGGGGCAGAAGCTGACAACTGGCCATCTCTCAATTTTTTGATAAACGGCCGCACAGAAAGTAATATTTTAAATTCAATCATTGCTTAGCGCATACGAACAAGTTTTTAGCGCACAGGATAACACGAGCGAGTTCATTCAAAAATTACATCCTTGGTACATTCATCCGCCACAAGGCGGGCACCAGCAAGAACATCCTTGTAATAGTTCTCGGGCTTGCGATGCTCCTTCCCCGGCGGCGGCCCGTCCTTCACAAGCTTCTCACCGTCCAGCTTACCCTAGTGCACCTTTGCACGGGCAAGGGCCCTACGGGCACCTTCGATGCAGACGGAGCGCTTGATGACCTCGAGCCTTGGACAAGCCTCCACCAGCCACTGCACCAGTCTGAAGTAGCTCCCAGGCAGGGCCTCTCCAGGCCACAGCCGAACTATGAAGCCCTTCAGGGCCTGTTCGGCCGCCTTGTGGAGCTCGACCAGCTGCTTCAGCTGGTCGCTCAAGGGCACATGGTGTCTGGCCTCAACGTACTGAGACCAGAACACCTTCTCCGTCGAGCTGCCTTCCTCGGCTCGGTAGAATGCGGCGGCATCGGATACGCTGCGGGGAAGATCTGTGAATGCCCCTGGAGAGCTCCGGGTTCGGGTAAGTAACAAGTAGTTTACTTTTATATGTCTGCTTTGCATATAGAATGCCTTACCCGCCGCTATCTTCTTCATCGCATCCAATTCCTGGAGGGCCTTCTGGACTTCGGCCTTGGCAGATTTGGCAGTTTTAAGGGCCGCAGCAAGCTCGGACGCTTGCGTCTTCGAGTCGAGCTCCAAACTCTCATGTTTTTGCATGAGAACCTGAAGCTCTTGCCGCACCTCGCCGACCTGCGCCTCAAATTTCTCCCACTCGGCGCGTTCCGTGGCCGCTTTCTTCTCGACCTCGGACAGCGCCTGCTTGAGGGTCGCCACCTCAGTTGTGGCCCCTACAATAAGCAGTATACTCCTGTCATTTTTTGCAATTGCGCCTTCCTATAGGCATTTTTTCTATAAGGTATCTCTTACCTTCTTTCTCCTCGAGCTGCCGTTTGGCAAGGCCGAGCTCTTGCTTGGTCCGCTCGAGGCCCTACTTCAGGGCACCCACCTCCGCAGTCAGTGCGGCGGTGGCCAGCAGCGAAGCCTGCATACGTATATTGACTCCTTTTTAGTTAGACTCCTGCGATATTTAATAGATCCTCTATTCGGCTTTTCTTTCCGAACGCCAAACAGAGCATCTGGGGCTACTGTCTATACGGTAATATTTTTCTATATTTTTACTTACCTCGAAGCCTGTTAGAAGGCTAGCACAAGCTTCAGTCAGTTCGCTTTTGGCGGACCGAACCTTCTGGACCACCGTACTCATGATGGCACGGTGCTCCTCGTCGATGGAGGCGCCCTTAAGCTCCTCCAGCAGATTGTCCGGCGCCTCCGGTTGGACGGAGGATGCCGGCTCAGTGGGCTTGCTCCTCTTGGCAGGAGTTCGCCTACCGCGGTCCGGAACCGTTGATGATTCCGGCGCAGTGTCCGGCTTAAAGCCGGACTTGGAGCCCAGGGGATCTTGTCCCCTTAACTCCTGGAGTCCGGGAGGTCGCCTCGCGGCTCCTCCCAGACCACCTCCTCTTGCCCCGAAGCTTGTCGCGACGCCACTTTGGCGTCATCCGCAACATAGGGGGAAGCAGCGGCCGGAACTGAATTCATGTCCGATGAATCCAGGGAGCCGCTCGACGATTCGTCGAGCCTGTCCTTGGGCGGACTGCATGATTATATCTGACATTAGGGAAAGTTGTGCAACAAAAGGAATATCGCGAGTTACTCTGGTATCCGAACACTTACGATCTCGCCGGACGCTTGGCCCTGTCCGGCCACTCCTCTTCGTCCTCGTCGGCGTCGGGGACGTAGTCTGGCGGAGGGGTTTTCCTCTTCTTGGACCCCTCGGCCTCCCCTACTGGGGCGGCCTCCCTCTTCTTTCCTCCCCCCGCTGGAGGGGTAGAGGTTTCTTCTTCCTCCTCCTTGCCTTCACGGGAGGAGTGCGTCTCGGACTCGTCGGACGACGAGTCCGACACCACCATATGCTGGGAACTCTTTCGAGTCCCCATGGCCTTCTTCTTCTTGGCCTTCTTCTCCGTCACCACATAAGGTGCCGGAACCAGCAGCTTCTCTAGGAGAGCAGGGGCTAAGTCTTCGGGCAAGGGAGCCGGACAGTTAATCTGTCCGGACTTCTCCCGCCAATCCTGTCAAAGGCGAGGGAGTTTATATCCCGCATAGAGTCAAACTATGAAAAAACTTAACATCCTGTAAAAGATGGAAATATCTTACCTCGCCAGTAGGACGTTGCAAGCTGAATTCGCGGTCTTCGGAGGTGGATGTGGGAGCCTCGGCGCCTTTGGTTAGCCCCCTCCAGACATCTTCGTACGTCGTGTCAAAGAGCCTGCTTAGAGTTCGGTGTTGCGCCGGGTTGAACTCCCACAAATTGAAGTCCCGTTCTTGACACGGAAGGATTCGGCGGACGAGCATGACCTGGATTACGTTGACAAGCTTGAGCTGCTTGTTCACCAGGGACTGGATGCATTTTTGCAGTCCGGTCAACTCTTCTTCGTCGCCCCATGACAAGCTCGTCTCCTTCCAGGACGTGAGCCGCGTAGGGGGTCCGGATCGGAATTCAAGGGCTGCGATCCACTTCGGATCGCGTGGCTCGGTGATGTAAAACCACCCTTACTGCCACCCCTTCAAGGTCTCCACAAAGGAGCCCTCGAGCCATAGGACGTTGGCAATTTTGCCCGCCATGGCACCTCCGCACTCCGCCTGGTTGCCGCGCACCACCTTTGGCTTGACGTTGAAGGTCTTGAGCCAGAGGCCAACATGGGGGCGAATGCAGAGGAAAGCCTCGCACACAACGATAAACGCCAAGATATTGAGGATGAAGTTCGGGGCCAAATCGTGGAAATCTAGGCCATAGTAGAACATGAGCCCGCGGACAAATGGGTGGAGAGGAAAACCCAATCCGCGGAGGAAGTGGGGAATAAATACTACCCTCTCATGGGGCCTTGGGGTGGGGAAAGCTGCCCCTCCTTAGGAAGCCGGTGCGCGATGTCTTTGGACAAGTATCCAACCTTCCTTAACCTTTTGACATGGCCCTCCGTGATGGAGGAGACCATCCACTTGCCTCCCGCTCCGGACATTGTTGGAGAGGGTGGAGGTAGGAAGTGCGGGCTTGGGCGCTGGAGCTCGGGTGCGCAGAAAATGGGTAGGCAAAGGAGGAAGAAGGCGTAGGTAAAAAGGTGGATCCTTATCCCCTTATATGGGCGGATGCGACTATGCGTCCCCACCAGCCTAGTAAAACTCGCTTGCCTCCCAAGCGCCGTGATAAGTGGCGCGGTTGGGTTACCCACGTCCGTATTAATGAGAATCCCGTAAACAAAGGGGACATGATCTCTGCTTTGACAAGACGTGCCAAGGAAACCGCCTCGCAAAACACGCTGAGGTGGAAAAGTAAAAACGATTCGAACAAAGGCTTGGCCGTAGTGTGATGTCACGCTGCAGAATACGTCAGCAGATTAGATTTGTGTTAATATCATTCTCTCTATGGCAATACGTGGAAGCTTATTTTGCAGAGTCGGACACTACTCTTAGTGTTTACAAATTTTTGTGAAGAATTTGGAGGAGGAACCCGCCTTGCAATGCCGAAGACGATCTGCACGCCGGACTCGTCGTCATTGAATCCTGGTTCAGGGGCTACTAAGGGAGTCCTGGATTAGGGGGTGTTCGGGTAGCCGGACTATACCTTCAGCCGGACTCCAGGACTATGAAGATACAAGATTGAAGGCTCCGCCCCGTGTCCGGATGGGACTTTCCTTGGCGTGGAAGGCAAGCTTGGCGATGTGGATATTCAAGATCTCCTACCATTTTAACCGACTTTGTGTAACCCTAACCCTCCCCGGTGTCTATATAAACCGGAGGGTTTTAGTCCGTAGGACAACTTCATGATACAACAATCATACCATAGGCTAGCTTCTAGGGTTTAGCCTCCTTGATCTCGTGGTAGATCTACTCTTGTACTACCCATATCATCAATATTAATCAAGCAGGACGTAGGGTTTTACCTCCATCAAGAGGGCCCGAACTGGGTAAAACATTGTGTCCCTTGTCTCCTATTACCATCCGGCCTAGACGCACAGTTCGGGACCCACTACCCGAGATCCGCCGGTTTTGACACCGACAACTGGACACTACGCCAATGATTGTCCAGAGTTGAAGAATGGCAATGGAAATGGAAGCTCTGGGAAGAAGCCCAACCCTTTCAACAGGGGACAAGTGAACCACATAAACATGGAGGAGGTTGAAGAACAGCCAGATGCAGTTATCGATAAGTTTTTGGTTAAGTCATTTACCGCTCTCGTTCTTTTTGATACTCATGCATCGCATTCATACATTTCAAGGAGATTTATGGACAAGTTTAAGTTAGCCACCTTAGCCCTTAGGACGCCTTTGCTAGTGAGCTCACCCGGTGCAGAGTATATGGCCAGCCGATGGTTTGATCGGTTACCCTTAACCATTGGCAGCCATGTTTTCCCCTCAGACCTAATAATTTTGGAATCCCAAGGATTGGATATGATATTGGGAATGGATTGGCTATTGAAGTATGTAGGAAACATTGATTGTGCTAGCAAGTCAATTCTGCTCACTACCCCGGAGGGAAAAAGGATTATGTATCCAGACATGTATTAAAGAGGACTCACGTAAATTCCCTCACGGGAGTTGTTCAAGAGGAAGTGCATGTAGTGAAGGATTTTCCAGATGTATTCCCAGAGGAACTACCACGCATGCCCCCGGATCGAGACATTGAGTTTTTGATAGAGTTATTGCCAGGCACCACACCAATATCGAAGAGACCATACCGGATGCCCGCAAATGATCTGGAGGAGATCAAGAAGCAGATTAAGGAGTCATTGGAGAAAGGTTACATTCGACGAAGTTTGTCACCATGGGGAGCCCCGGTGCTCTTGGTTGAGAAGAAGGATAAGTCTCTGAGAATGGTTGTTGATTATCGGGCATTGAATGAAGTAACGATCAAGAACAAGTACCCACTGCCGATGATCAATGATTTGTTTGACCAGCTGCAAGGAGCTAAAGTCTTTTCCAAGATCGATCTTCGATCAGGATACCACCAGTTGAAGATTCGAGAAAAGGATATACCAAAAACAGCTTTCACCACAAGGTACGGGATGTATGAGTATACGGTTATGTCATTTGGATTGACTAACGCCCCTGCCTATTTCATGAGTATGATGAATAAGGTGTTCATAGAGTTCTTGGATAAGTTCATTTTGGTTCTCATTGATGACATTTTGGTGTACTCGAAGAATGAAGAAGAGCACAAGGAACATTTGCATTTAGTTCTCGAGAAGCTCAGGGAACACCAGCTATACGCTAAATTCAGCAAATGTGAATTTTGGTTGAAGGAAGTTGGATTCCTTGGACATGTTATATTAGGAGAAGGTATATCAGTAGACCCCACCAAGGTTAAGTTAGTCACTGAATGGTTGGCACCCACCTCAGTTGGAGAGATCCACAGTTTTCTTGGACTCGCGGGATATTACCGGAGATTCATTGAGAATTTTTCTAAGATTGCGAAGCCCATGATGGCGTTGTTGAAGAAGGACACCAAGTTCCATTGGACTGAATAATGTGAAGCAAGTTTCTAGGAGTTGAAGAAACGTCTAACCACAGCCCCAGTAATGATTCTGTCGGATACACGCAAGGATTTCCAAGTGTATTGCGACGCCTCTCGCTTAGGACTTGGAGGAGTACTAATGCAGGACGAAAGAGTTGTTTCATATGACTCACGACAACTTCGACCGCATCAGTTGAATTACGCCAAGCATGATTTAGAGTTAGCAGCTATAGTGCATGCACTCAAGACCTGGAGACACTTTCTTATTGGAAACCATTGTGATGTGTACATGGATCATAAGAGTTTGAAGTACATTTTCACACAGAAGGAGCTGAACCTTGGGCAGAGGAGATGTTTGGAGCTCTTAAAGGATTATGATATGAAGTTGCATTATCATCCAGGCAAGGCCAATGTCGTAGCAGACGCTTTGGGCCGGAAGAGTTATATAAATACGCTCGTAAGCGGGGAATTGCCAAAGGACTTAGCAGAGGATCTCAGGGAACTTCATTTGGATATTGTTCCTAGAGGTTTTGTTGCAACGATGGAAGTTCGGTCAACATTATTGGGAAAGATTCGAGAAGCATAGAAGGATGACAAAGAAATTGCTGAAATAAATGAGAAAATGAGCAAAGGAAAAGCCAAAGGTTTTCGTGAAGATGAGCACGACACCTTATGGTTTGAGGACCGTGTTTATGTGCCCAATAATGCCGAGATCTGGAAGTTGGTACTACAGGAAGCTCATGACTCGCCACACTCGATACACCCCGGAAACACCAAGATGGATTTGGATTTGAAGGAGCGTTTTTGGTGGACTGGAATGAAGAAGGACATTGCCGAGTATGTAGCCATATGTGATGTATGTCAGAGAGTGAAGGCAGAACATCAGAAGCTAGTAGGATTACTGCAGCCTATGCCGATACCCGAATGGAAGTGGGATAAGCTTGGCATGGATTTTATCACCGGATTACCAAGGACCCGATCGGGATATGATTCTATTTGGGTAGTAGTGGACCGCTTGACCAAAGTAGCTCACTTTATCCTAGTGAAAACCACCTATACCAGTGCGAAGTTGGCCAAGATATATATGACCAGGATCGTATGTCTACACGGAGTTCCGAGGACCATCGTATCAGATAGAGGAACATAGTTTACTTCGGAGTTTTGGCACCAGTTGCACCAGACTTTGGGAACAAGGCTAGAGTTTAGTACAACCTTTCATCTGCAGAAAGATGGACAGACCGAGAGAGTCAATCAGATTCTGGAGGACATGTTGAGAGCTTGTGCGCTAGGTTATGGATCTAGTTGGGACGATAATTTGCATTACGCGGAGTTCTCATACAACAACAGCTACCAGGCCAGTTTGAAGATGGCACCGTTTGAAGCCCTGTATGGAAGAAGATGCCGAACACCGTTGATGTGGGATGAAGTTGGAGACCGCCAGTTGTTTGGACCAGATTTGATCAAGGAGTCCGAAGAGAAGGTTAAAATGATTCGAGATAGACTGAAGGTAGCTCAGTCCAGACGGAAGAGCTATGCAGACTCAAAACACAAGGAGGTAGTCTATGAAATCAGAGACAGAGCATATCTTCGTGTGTCACCGCTCCGAGGAGTTAAGCGTTTTGGAGTTAAGGGAAAGTTAGCCCCGAGATTTGTAGGACCATACCGTGTTTTGGAACGTATGGGAGAGGTAGCCTACAAGTTGGAGTTACCCGAAGGACTGTCAGGAGTTCATGATGTGTTTCACGTTTCCCAGTTGAAGAAGTGCCATTCATAGATGGTCGA
This sequence comes from Triticum dicoccoides, assembly GCF_002162155.2. Lineage (NCBI taxonomy): Eukaryota > Viridiplantae > Streptophyta > Magnoliopsida > Poales > Poaceae > Triticum > Triticum dicoccoides. The sequence goes on from NC_041386.1 coordinate 468,542,240, forward strand.
TATCCCTCTGATAGATACAATGCCCCTGGAAGCAATTTAGTTGGACAATGATCTGGCCTATGAGGAGAAACCAATCAAGATTCTCGAGTTTGCCAGCCGATTTACACGCAACAAGGTTATCAAGTTTTGCAAAGTTCAATGGAGCCACCATACCGAGGATGAAGCTACCTGGGAACGAGATTACGATCTACGCAAAGACCGCCCACACCTATTTTCTAGTCAACCCGAATCTCGAGGGTGAGATTCATCTTAAGGGGGGTAGGTTTGTAACATCCCAAATTTTCAATTTGGAATGTTATACATAGATCATTCATGCATATCATATTTTACTGCATTTTTGCTTTGTGATCCTCGAAATTCTAAGCAACTCAAGGTCCCACGGAGAGAGTTGGGGATTTCATGTTTTTCATATTTGAATTTTATCAAATGTCGAAACAAGGATCACTTTGGTTTTAATTATTTTTCTCTCTGAAAAATATTTCATATTAAAATATATGAGAGGAGATAATATGACTTCTCCAAAATACAGGGAATATTGGAGGAAAATATTAGAAATCAGATAAATATTTCTTTTGGACTTTTGTTGCTATTTTACTTTGAATTAGGAAAAATTATGTGTTTTTCAAAGTTGCATTAGAGGCCCAAATAAATGTTCACTTTGTCTGGAATATTATTAGAGGACCGTGAAAATTAATTTCAGGATTTTTGGACTCTGTTTAGTATTTTTTTTTCGTGTTAGGATATTTTTTCAAAAATGCACCAACCTAACCGGGCCGTGCCCGAGCCGGAGTCCTTCGGCCGGGCTTTATAAGCCGCCAGCCCGCGACCCCGAGGCCCGAGCCGCCGCCCCGCGCCCTAACCCTAGCGCCGTGCCCTTCCCCGATCCGCCGCCGGGGCGCCGCC
>NC_041386.1:468543483-468551676 GCF_002162155.2 Triticum dicoccoides
AGGTAGCCGCCGCCGCCGTCCGGTTTTTCTCGAGAAAAACCGCTGGTTTTTTTAAACCCTAGATCTAGATTTTTTTTATTTAGAATGTTTTTTTTTCGTTTAGTTAAATAGCGGACGTTTGTCCGTACGTTCGTTTTAACTAACGTTGTTCATTAGTTAACCGCAGACAGCGAACGTTCGTTCATTAGCCTGTTCGTCACGTTTTATTTTCCAGGGCTTTTCCGCGATTATTTTCGATCATGATTTCTGCCCCGATCTTCGTTTTAGTTTATCTTTTCGCTCGGTTATCCAAATCGGGTGAAACAAGCGCCTAGATCTTCGTCTTGAAGCCCTCTTTCTGTTTAACCAACTTGAACAAGACTTTGGTACTGTAAAATTTGACTTTAGTCCAGGTTAGCAAACGGATCTTGTTTCTTTTGTAGTTTGAGTTTCGTTGCTCCGTTTGATTTGATTCTTTTTGCAAATTGAATCTCTTAAGTTGAGTTTTCAGATTCAATCTTCTTATTTGAGTTTTACATGTGCATTTTTTCTTGATTGCTTATGTATGCTATTGTTTGTTGCGATAGAATTCCCGGAGTGCGAAGCGTGCTACTACGAGTCTCTAGGATTTGCAGAACGTCGGCAAGGCAAGTAACACTTTGATCATACTTCTCATACCCAGTTTTATGCATTAGTTTCAATCCTCAAACATTGCATGATTAGGTTGTGATTAACATGTGGGTTTTGGGAAGTAGATGATGAGGTAGAACCTATTACCCTTTTTATTATCAAACCCTTGGGAGTTACTTCTACGTTATGCTTAAATTGGCATGCTATGCTCGTAGACGTGGATTGGGTTTGAGTGCATTCATGGTAGATGTGAGTGTTTAATTTATGGTTCTACTTAAGGTGGCAACTTTAATACACATCTGGGTGGATTGTTGGTTTGGGCACCTGGGGATATACTAGTGTTGTCCTAGGAGATCCCGGGGTTATACCGTGTGATCCTCCTATGGTCCGCCACCCAGGCTCAAAGGGATCATAAGATTTTTCATGCTAGAAACTTCTGTGTGCAGCCACAAGCTATTATGGGCTCTAGCATAGTGGAGTAAGTTGCATGACCTCTTCTAGTGGTAGGCTAGCAGATGTAGGGGATGTAGGTTGGTACTGTCTACCCGGGGTTAGAGTTAATGCTTATGAAAGACTGTGTCTCGGTCATCCATTTCTCAAACACCATGTAGTGCGAGAAATCCAACGGAGGAGATCGAGTCTTGTGGGGAAAAGTGTGCAAACCTCTACAGAGTGTACAAACTAACCATGATTAGCCATGTGCTTGGTTATGGACATCTTGAGTATCTGGTACTTGAATTATTGATTTGATCTCATCACTCTAAATTAATCTATGGGGTTGATAGTTATTTTAATTGGGATTGAGATGGGGGTACCATTCTCAATGTTTCAACTATCATGATAGTTAAATAAAATATATTTCTTTGTAGTAGGGAAAAATTGGCTTTTCACAAAAACATTGTAACCATAGAGCCTCCACCAGCCAAATATGCATATAGTGGTAGCCATTATCTGTTCATTGCTCTACTTTGTTACATTGCCAGCATATTCCATGTGCTGACCCATTTCGGGCTGCAACATATCATGTTGCAGAGTTTTCAGATGAGGAGTAAGGTGTGCTAGGTCATTTGTCGTGCACTCAGCTATGCCGTTGGAGTTGATGGACTCACTTTATCTTCCGAGCCTTCCGTTCGTATCTTACTTAGATGGCCTTAAGCCATATTTATTGTAAGAAGTTCTCTTTTGAGACGTTCGAGGTAATAAGTGTGTGATTGCTACTCTGTTATAAATCCTTCGAATATTGTGTGTGTCGGCATTAGCGATCCAGGGATGACACTGAATAGAGAGACTAGACCATCTGAGGTCGGGTCGCTACAAGATGGTATCAGAGCACACGCTGAATGTAGGACACGACTACTAAGATGAGCCATAGGTCACTCCTCTCTACTCATTCCTGCCTCCTCTCCATTTTCTACTCTTTAGGATGGCAGACTCAATGAACAAGTTTACACAGCCGGATGAAGACACACCTTTTGGACGACACTTGAAGGAAATCACTAGGTACCTGAACATTGGAATACCAAGCTTCACCGGGACCTACACCTCCACACTACCAGAAGATTAATGTTAGATGATTCGAGTTCAAGTTCCCGAAAGGACATTCACGCCAGTCACTGAGCCGAATTTTCCTTTGATGCACCAACCTGGAGTCTAGGAAAGAGCATGGCAGCCCACATCACCATGTGACGCATCGGCGAAGTTTATCACAAGGAGCTTAAAGACACTATCTACCAGATATGTGGGCGCCGAGATGAGCAATGGGAGATGATCAGCACCATTAAAGACACTATCTATCCAGGAGTTAAGTTATCACATTCATCGCCAGGAGAACCAGATGTGCACAAGCATGATAGATTTTAAGAAGGCGATGACCAGGATCACAGAGATAGAAGAGGAACTCAAGTCTAGATACGATGGATATGAGGAGGAAATGACGATACTTGTGGAGAAGAATGACGACCTGACAAGGAAGCTAGGAGTTTTTATGGGAGACCCCCCGCTAGGAGGAGAAGACGACGAACCCAAGGAGATTCGTTCTGGAGACTACATCATCATCGACGACACCGACTCCAACCCCTATGGAAATGATGATGACTATGAAGACGAAGCTGGAGTGGATATCATGGAGTCTTCCACCGATCAAAATTTCTAGTAGACCACCATATGATTAGTAGTATTCCCCCATGTATATATTAGTAGTCCGAGCACCGTAACGATAGTTAGATCGATTGTACGCCCTTGCTTGATATTGATTTGGTGTGATATGATTGTGTTTGTCTCATGTGCATATGGGTAGTGCTTTCTCCTTAGACCACTTTCTATTCTAATCTCTTCCCTCTAAACCCATCAGATGCCTCCGAGACGTGACCCCGGATTTGCCTTTCCATCGGAGCTCACTCAGTTGATCCAGCAGCAAAATACACTGATGCAATTACTAGTTCAGAATCAGAGCAACAATAACAACAACAACAAAAACAAAAACAACAACAACAACCCACCGCCACCACCTCTAGTTGATAATTTAGCCCATTTTCTGAGGTTACAACCGCCGGTGTTTTCTAGTAGCACTGAGCCCATAATTGCGGATGACTGGCTACGCAAGATTGGAAGGGAGTTAACCACTGCCGGTTGCACAGATGTTGAGAAGGTGCATTGTGCCGCACACCAATTGGATGGACCCGCAGCCGCATGGTGGGAAAATTACACAACCACTTTTCCTATAGCCAATGTCACTTGGGAGCAGTTTCAGCAGGCTTTCCGCATAGCCCATGTCTCAACTGGAGCTATGAGCGTGAAGAAGCGTGAGTTTTGCAACCTGCGCCAGGGAAATCGTAGTGTGGCTCAGTACGTAGATGAGTTTAGTAAGCTATATCGCTATGCCCCTGATGATGTGGCCACGGATGCTGTGAAGCAGGAGAAGTTTATGGAAGGGCTGAATGATGAGATGAGCATGCAGTTAATGGTGGCAATATTTAATAACTACCGGGAGTTGGCAGATAAGGCTCTTATGATTGAAGGGAAGCAGCAGCAGATTAAGAGCCGCAAGAGGAAGTATGGACAAGGGAAGTACAATTCTAGAGCTCAGCAGAAGCCCCGTTTCACCCTGAACTCGGGAGGATATACACATAACCATGGAGGCCATACCCACAATGGAGGAGGTTTGCATAACCACAGTGTCCCCAAGAATGGGAACGGGAATGGAGCAGGCAGCAATCAGAACCACTCTAACCCAGCCACACCTGCCAAGAAGGACCAGAGTCACATTACCTGTTTCAAGTGCGGGGAGACTGGGCACTACGCCAATGATTGTCCAGAGTTGAAGAATGGCAATGGAAATGGAAGCTCTCGGAAGAAGCCCAACCCTTTCAACAGGGGACAAGTGAACCACGTAAACGTGGAGGAGGTTGAAGAGCAGCCAGATGTAGTTATCGGTAAGTTTTTGGTTAAGTCATTTACCGCTCTCGTTCCTTTTGATACTGGTGCATCACATTCATACATTTCAAGGGGATTTGTGGACAAGTTTAAGTTACCCACCTTAGCCCTTAGGACGCCTTTGCTAGTGAGCTCACCCGGTGCAGAGTATATGGCCAGCCGATGGTTCGATCGGTTACCCTTAGCCATTGGCAGCCATGTTTTCCCCTCAGACCTAATAATTTTGGAATCCCAAGGATTGGATGTGATATTGGGAATGGATTGGCTATCGAATTATGGAGGAAACATTGATTGTGCTAGCAAGTCAATTCTGCTCACTACCCCGGTGGGAAAAAGGATTAAGTATGTATCCAGGCATGTACCAAAGAGGACTCACGTAAATTTCCTCACGGGAGTTGTTCAAGAGAAAGTGCATGTAGTGAAGGATTTTCCAGTTGCATTCCCAGAGGAACTACCAGGCATGCCCCCGGATCGAGACATTGAGTTTTTGATAGAGTTATTGCCAGGCACCGGACCAATATCAAAGAGACCATACCAGATGCCCGCAAATGATCTGGAGGAGATCAAGAAGTAGATTAAGGAGTTATTGGAGAAAGGTTACATTCGACGAAGTTCGTCACCATGGGGAGCCCCCGTGCTCTTGGTTGAGAAGAAGGATAAGTCTTTGAGAATGGTTGTTGATTATCGGGCATTGAATGAAGTAACGATCAAGAACAAGTACCCACTGCCGATGATCAATGATTTGTTTGACCAGCTGCAAGGAGCTAAAGTCTTTTCCAAGATTGATCTTCGATCAGGATACCACCAGTTGAAGATTCGAGAAAAGTATATACCAAAAACAGCTTTCACCACAAGGTACGGGTTGTATGAGTATACGGTTATGTCATTTGGATTGACTAATGCCCCTGCCTATTTCATGAGTATGATGAATAAGGTGTTCATGGAGTTCTTGGATAAGTTCATTGTGGTGTTCATTGATGACATTTTGGTGTACTCGAAGAATGAAGAAGAGCACAAGGGACATTTGCGTTTAGTTCTCGAGAAGCTCAGGGAACACCAGCTATACGCTAAATTCAGCAAATGTGAATTTTGGTTGAAGGAAGTTGGATTCCTTGGACATGTTATATCAGGAGAAGGTATAGTAGTAGACCCCACCAAAGTTAAGTCAGTCACTGAATGGTTGGCACCCACCTCAGTTGGAGAGATACGCAGTTTTCTTGGACTCGCGGGATATTACCGGAGATTTGAGAATCTTTCTAAGATTGCGAAGCCCATGGCGGCATTGTTGAAGAAGGACACCAAGTTCCATTGGACTGAAGAATGTGAAGCAAGTTTCCAAGAGTTGAAGAAACGTCTAACCACAGCCCCAGTGTTGATTCTGCCGGATATACGCAAGGATTTCCAAGTGTATTGCGACGCCTCTCGCTTAGGACTTGGAGGAGTACTAATACAGGACGGAAGAGTTGTTTCATATGCCTCACGACAACTTCGACCGCATGAGTTGAATTACGCCACGCATGATTTAGAGTTAGCAGCTGTAGTGCATGCACTCAAGACCTGGAGACACTTTCTTTTTGGAAACCATTGTGATGTGTACACGGATCATAAGAGTTTGAAGTACATTTTCACACAGAAGGAGATGAACCTCAGGCAGAGGAGATGGTTGGAGATCATAAAGGATTATGATATGAAGTTGCATTATCATCCAGGCAAGGCCAATGTCGTAGCAGACGCTTTGAGCCGGAAGAGTTATATAAATACCCTCGTAAGCGGGGAATTGCCAAAGGAGTTAGCAGAGGATCTCAGGGAACTTCATTTGGAGATTGTTCCTAGAGGTTTTGTTGCAACGATGGAAGTTCAGTCAACATTATTGGGAAAGATTCGAGAAGCACAGAAGGATGACAAAGAAATTGCTGAAATAAATGAGAAAATGAGCAAAGGAAAAGCCAAAGGTTTTCGTGAAGATGAGCACGACACCTTGTGGTTTGAGGACCTTGTTTATGTGCCCAATAATGCCGAGATCAGGAAGTTGATACTACAGGAAGCTCATGACTCACCATACTCGATACACCCCGGAAACATAGTCGGATCCGAGTCTAGATAAGGTCCGAGTCGGACAGACCCGACTATGAGACAGAGTGATAGGTCATCTGTGAGTCCCGAGCACAACATATATTCTATGCCCTAAGACCTGAGCTGGCGCATGTACTTGGGATGGTGGCATACCTGCTTTGGGCTGACCAAATGCTACTCTGTAACTGGGTAGTTATAAAGGTAGGTTTCGGGATTGTCTAGACCCATCTTGCGAGACATCGTCGATCAAGATGGGATTTTCCCCTCCGATCAGGAGAGATATACCTTGGGCCCTCGTGTGATCCGACCAAGATAAGCATGGCCATGCGACAAGGATTATGAGATAATCTGTTTTGTGGTCGGCATCACTGGAACGAGAAAGAGGTTGAGCTAGCACAAGGATGACAGACTCACCTTGAGCCCGACAACATATATCACGTGGCAAAGGGGACAGAAGTGTGACATGTTGTATAGGTTGGTGAACTATCTTCATTGTCTACTTGGTGGTTGGCATGCCTTACTAGGGGCCGCTACCAGCCGAGCAGATCAGAGGTGATTCGACCTGCGACCAAGCCGACTTGAACCTAAGGGGTTGCGTGCTTAAGGGAAGGAACCTGTGAGACCGGATCCGACTTCATGAGTCAGATGTGATCCTACCCGGACTCGAATCCAGGCCGAACAGAATTTGGGCTTTAGGATCCATGCGAGGCTCAAGTGTTGAGCCTGCGATGAATGCCTATATATAATGGAGGTGCGGCACACTCATTCAGTTGATCGCTTCGACGCCATCACTAGGGCTTTTGCATGTGTTGAAACTAGCCACCTCCATTCGTTGCCGGCTGTGCGATCAGACCTAGCAGTCCGCCACACGGTGTTCCTCTTACACGCACGGATACCACTAGAGGTGATGCACTTGCATCACTCCGGCGAACCTATACGTGGGATCTGACGACCGTCTGTTTAAGGGAGACAAGCAAGGAGGAGACGAACCCCACGGGCGCGCTGCTCCAATTCTACTTCCGCTGCACGGCACTACGTGTCTAGCGGTAATGATTTGTGATCCATCTATGTCAGCATCTTCCTGGATGTTCTGCGGATAGGAAATTTTAATTTGCAGTCGACACACCCTACCATAGAGCCCAACAACGACACATTATCATTTTGCTCCGAGAAGTGGACCTTTCTTTTCGCCGTAGAGTGGGAGCCTTGGATCGCGTGCCTGAGGAGTGATGTGTCGATGACCCACCTTGCGCTCTCTTTGGCCCACTCCACCACCAAATATTCTCCCGAATCTTCACAATTTGGCAATGTCGAGGGCTACTGTCAGCGACACAAGGATGTACAACCTTGATTGAGGGCTAGAAACATGGGGTCATGATGCACCCATTGTGGCCCAACCTAATGCCCATGGCCTTAGTACATTTTCACGGCATGTGTTTCCGTGCCTTAGGATCGGCCCATTGGGTTTCGCCCCTGCCAGGAGTAGATGGATGCAACCGGTGGAGGGGGTGGGGGGGGAAGAGGATTCAAAGGCGAGCGAAACTTCCAAAAGAAGTAAATTACTCGCGTGAAACGCGGGAGCGTATTTAAGGACATGAAGTGGCAGATGCAAAGGAACAATTTTGACAGGTCATCGAAGAAATAGCATTGATCACACTAATTCGTAACGCATTTGACCATATCGGAAAAAACGATGATGCTTCGGTGCCTTAAGGCACTTGCCTTTGTGTCTATAACATGTAGGCCCAACAGATGACTGGCCCACATGTCAGTGACCCAAAGGCAGGTGCCTTTAAGGCACTGAAGCTGCGTCCCGGAAAAAGTTATACACAACCTAAATTGAAAGAGAGGGAGTACCAAAAATGAAACTCAGGACAACCATCTCAAATCCAAAATTTGAATGTGACAACCATCTCTGTAGGTAAACCGTATAGAGAGGAAAACCTCAACCGGCCATTGATGGAGGGAAACTGATTCGTGGGAAGAAGACACTGCACTTTCCCAGCCCAACCCAACGCAGCCGCGCTATTTATTTCACTGTGCCGCTTACAGCTGTGCCCCCACCCTTCCTCCTCGTCT
>NC_041386.1:468552534-468558056 GCF_002162155.2 Triticum dicoccoides
TCCCGTCCCCTCCGAGAAATCAAAGCCCGCCGCCGCGTGGAGATACTAGCGGCGCAATGGACGCCTACGAGGCCACCAAGGTGGTGTTCGCACGGGTCCAGGGGCTCGTCGACGCGGACCTCGCCTCCAAGATCATGGGCATGCTGCTCACCCAGGACAAGAGCGAGGAGGATATGATCCGCCTCGCCTTCGGCCCCGAGCACCTCCTCCAGTCCGTCGTCGCCGACCTCGCGGCCTGCAGCAAACCCCCCTCCCCGCCCGCGCCGGCATGGAGGATGGCGCCGGGTGCGGCTGGAGGAGATGCTGAAGGCGGCCTCCCGTTCGGCGCCGCATCCGAAGCGTTCTACCCCGAGGAGGAGTACGGCTGCTGGTCTCCGGCGAGCGGCACTCATCACCGCCGGAGCTTCTCGCTGAGCGACGCCGAGGGCGGGTGGAAGCCGTGCCAGTACTTCGCCCGGGGGTTCTGCAAGAACGGCTCCGGCTGCCGCTTCCTGCACGGGCTGCCCGAGGACGTCGCCGAGCAGGAGATGGCGGTCATGCGCGCCAAGGCCCTCGCCGCCGCGCGGTCGCAGATGATGGCGCCCGCCTTCCCCTTCTCGCCATCGCCGCCCAAAGGCCTCAGCTTCCTCCTACAGCAGCAGAGCGAGTCCCAAAGGTGGCACCTTTTAAATCCCCATAAGCTTCCATTTTCTCTTGTCATTCAGCCGTCCAGATTACTGATACTTGCTGCTTCAGGGCGGCGGACATGCTGTTCGCCGGAGGCGATGACATGCACAGGTTCTCCCACCGGTCGCCTCGCATGGACCGCGGCGACCTCGCCATCAACCACGGCGCGCGCCAGATCTACCTCACCTTCCCCGCCGACTCCACCTTCACCGAAGAGGACGTGTCAAGCTACTTCAGGTGCGCACACGCCGCCATTGTTGCATACTAAACCTCCGCCTTCTGCTCTAATGTCGACCGATCATTTGGTTGAGTGCGCAGCATGTACGGGCCGGTACAGGACGTGCGCATCCCGCACCAGCCGAAGCGCATGTTCGGCTTCGTCTCCTTCGTCTACCCGGAGACGGTGCGGCTCGTCCTCGCCAAGGGCAACCCACACTTCGTCTGCGACGCGCGCGTCCTCGTCAAGCCTTACAAGGAGAAGGGCAAGGTCCCCGACAGGTTCAGGCATGGCAGCGGCGGCGGCCACTGCCTCTCTCCTCACCACCGCGAGTTCGCCTCCGTGGGCAGCGCGATGCCGCCTGCCGGTCTGCTCGACTCCAGGGACCCCTTCGACCTCCAGCAGCCGCAAATCGGTGAGCATTTGAACACTCCTATCTACTCCCTCATCATCAGTTATTTGCGCAAGGCGTTTGACGAGATGGTGTTGCCATTGCCAGGGCAGAGAATGCTGTACGGGAGCATGGCCGGCCACGAGGCGGCGTTTCTGAGGAGGAGGCTGGAGGAGCAGCAGGAGGCGGCGGAGCTGCAGCATGCCATCGAGCTGCAAGGCCGCCGGCTCATGGGGCTGCAGTTTCTTGACCTCAAGAACAGGGGCCACCACCTCCTCGGCTCCCCCGTTGGCTCACCTTCCGACGGCAATGGCGGCTGCTTCAGTGGGAACGGCAATGGCGTCCATCTTGATGACGCCATTAGCACCATCCAAGGTCCAGTTCTTGAAAAGCATTACATGTCGATTTTTTTTCCTTTTTGCAAATGCACATTTGGTTACCCTGAGTGTTCAGAGCTCATCATGACATCTATGCTTGTTGCAGATAACAGCAATCTGAGCAGTGGTCTTTTCATGGGTCCATATGCTGCTGCTTCTGTGATTTCTAAAGAAGGGAAGCAGGAGTGTCAGGAGGAGGGTGGTGATGGCAATGGCAATGGCGATGGCAGTCCCAAGCAGGCAGTCAACTCTGGGGAAGAGGGGAGGAGGGAATCTGGTCCTGGGGCAGCAGCTGCATCCAATGTTGTTTGTGAATACCAAGAAAGGTAATAGTATATCTGTAATCCTTGGGTGGATATTAGTATCGTATGGGGCCAACATGGTTTTTCACCACTTGGGTGGATGTCTGCTTCGGGATATTCGAAATGCATATTTTTCCATTAGAAAACTTGAACATCTCGTATTTCTAGAAACCATCCTGTAACATGTAGTATCAGTGTTAAATTTAGTATAATCATAAGCATTATGTGCTTCAACGATAATAACTTTATGCAGTACACATATTATCATATTCAGGCATCAAATTTACATGGTTTGTATGTCTATAAAACTTTCAAAAGGTATCACCAGATTTTGAATCATAAAAAATGAATTTTGGACAGATAGTGGACATTCACCAAAATGATGAAATGCATTTTGGACAAATAGTGGACATTCACCGGAGTACTATTACTTTTTGGGTAACTAAAAGGGGAAACAATGGAAAACTTTCAGTAATTAGTGCAGCAACCTCTTTTCCTTTTCTTCATCTGTATAGTATATGCTAATCATATTAGTCTCTTTTATAGTAACAAAAACAAAAAAGACATTGCAAAAAGGTGACGAGGTATAGGCTTTTGTGGTGCTAATCATAGGCTCTCTTGATTAGTACATACTAGACGGGACTCGAAGAAGAGAAGAGAAACTCAAACTAGTGACCCCAGCTAATGACAACTATCCATATTAACTGGTTAAACAGTTCCTTTTGCTTCTTTTGTGGGGGGCTCTACCATACTGTATTTCCATAATTGATTGATGTGTGTGCGTGTGTGTCTTGTTTTTTGAATTGTAGTGGCATGGAGCACACCCACCACCTGCCTGGTAGCCCCTTTGCTTCCCCCACCAAGGAGGCCTCCATTGCTGCTGCTGAGCAGCTGACAGCTCACACTGGTGCCATGGGCAACAGTAGCAGCCCCCACCTGGTGGCCTCTTCTCTTTTCCCGCCTACAAAACCTCTCTACAGCTCCTGCTTCTCTCAAGTGCCTAGGTGATTATTATTTGAAAACATCACTCCAGTTGATTCACTTCCCTTCATGCTAATATCTGTTTTTGACCTGCATCAGGAATTAGTACTACATGTTTGTGAGAAAATTGTTAACAACAGTTATGTGAGTGAGATGATAAATTGTTTTCCCTCTTCAGATTGTCGTCTGGGCAGGGAGCAATTGGGCTGTGAATAGAGCAAAGAAGAGGGGCGTCATCTCCTCTCTGCAGTGCTGGGAGTAAGTGTCAACAGCAACAATCACTGGCTCAATCATGGTAGAAGGATGCATGTAGGAGTATATAATAGTAAAATTACCGTCCCTGATGATGGGCTTTTTTGTGTGCATGCAGGGGCTCGTGTGATGACTGACCCCATCAACAAGTGGTGGTAGGAAAAAGAAAAGGAAAGCGTTAACAGATTCTAGGAGGTGTATCTTGTTGAGTTTGGGAGAGGGACAGCAGCAGCAACTCAACAGCAACAACAGCAACAGATTAAGAAAGGAAACAAGTCCTAGGTTGTCTTTAGCCCTAGGCATTTTACTAGTTAGTAGTATATGGTAGCAGCATAAAATAGTACCCAGTCGGTCGTTTTAATTATTACCTAGTTCCTGCAAGAGTCGAGTGGAGTCGAGCCGAGCATAGCAAGGGGAAAGTCAAGTGTGGAAAGTACTTACTAGAAACCATTATGCATAACTGCATTGCTGCGTGTGTGCGCTCGGTCAGGTCAAGGTCAAGGTCAAGGTCAGGTCGATCCTCTGTTTGTGTGGATCTCATCTCAGTCTGATCTGATGACAGAAGAACAAGTATACCGTCACTGCTTGGCTAGCCTTTGACTCCTGGCAGCAGTGGCCACTTTGTGACTAATGACTATCAGTGATGCATTGTGGACATCAAACTGGGTCTTTGTGAAAATAACCTCTCCTTTGCTTATCGTTCGTTAGAAGAAGATAGGACCGATTTTTTTTTACTATATACCGCATCTGGTTTAAAATAAAGAACTCAAGCAATCTTCAGCAGAGAGAGAGGGGGAAGCAAAAGCCAGAGATGCAGGCGGAGAGAGGGGAAAGTGATGAGATGGGCGCTGCTGCTGCTGCTGCTTTTGGTGGTGGGACCGGAGCGGGCCGGAGTCTGAGGGGCAGTCACGGGCGCAGACAGATAGCTTACCGTGTGTGTCCTTTTGCCCATGCACTAGTCACTCGTCCATCTATCGTGATCCATCTCCCGCTGCTGCCTGCTGCCTGCTGCTACATCTTTTCGCCGTCTTCTCCGTCCGTCCGTCCATGTACACTTCGTTCTAGTCGCCCTAGATGAACAGAGCCTATGCAGCTACTACTACCGCTCTACTCTACTACGTACTAGTAGGTGACAAACAAATGGATTTTTACTGTGATCCTCCGTTTTACAGTACTAGTACTACCAGTAGTACTGTAGAAATAGTTGTACCTTGCTGGAGAAAAGATCACCTGTTGGGTTTTGCCCGTGGAGCGTGGAGAGCGAATCCGATGGTGCGTGGGCTCAAGTTGACTGGGACCACTCGTCCGTCAATGGAGACCTGACGGGGTAACGGGGGACACGCGCACCCACGGCATGCATGTCAGTCTCATGCCATGCCCGGCAAGGGCAAGCATATCCCATGCTCCTATTTATTCTCATTCTTCAGGTGGTACCAACATTATTTTTATTTTCAGGGGTGCTAAAATCTTGACGTCAGATTTATTTTTAGGGATGACAACTCGAAAGTTTTACATGCCAATTTACATAGACGTAATAAGGACGGCAAATTTAGTCTCCAAACATGGCAATTTTTGGGCAAAAATAAAATAAAAATAAACTGAGACGGATTTTCCATCCTCGACCAACATAATTTTCATGGAAAACTTTTGATTTTCATACTTAAAAGTCAGGCGTTTGCTGGATATTCGGGTTCCCTGTTTTTTTTCCGTTTTGACGAGCAGACATTTCCCATGATTGAATGATCCTGTTCTAACGGCTAGAGATCGTCTGCTTGACGAGCAGACATTTCCCATGACCGAACGATCCTGTTCAAATGGTTAGAGTCGGTCTGCTTGACGAGCAGCCATTTTCCCATGACCGAACGATCCTGGTCTAACGGTCATAGTTTGTCTGCAGGTATACTTCGGTAAAGGATGTTGGAGTACCTGCCGCCTCCAGGGGCATCCACGCGCCTCACAGTCCAGGTGGTGGCATCCATGCCGTCTGATTGTGTAATCCCGTGCTTCACTGTGACGGCAGCTTCGAGCATCCATGACGCGTGTGCCATGGGCACGAGGCCCTCAGGCCAACTCCACCGCACGACCCCACACAGACGTCCGTTTTGTCCGGATTTTGTTCGTTTGGGGTGGCAATAGGGAGGAGAACGGACATGCGTGTCCGGTTTGGGTTTGAGGCGCACACCGCGGCAGAGTGACCTAAAACGTCTGCTGCATCCCTGCCCTCGGAATCTCGTCGCCGCGCCGCGTCCGACATGGCCGCTCGCCCACGCGTCGGCCACACGCTCACTGCAGCCGGCCCGTCCCGCCTGCTCGTCGCCCTGCCTGCCCGCCCCGCG